>NW_009921406.1:103181-146920 GCF_000696875.1 Nestor notabilis | reverse complement strand
CCCGCCGCACGAGAGAAACTAATTCGTGTTTAATTGCTTCTCCCAAGAAGAAAACCTGAGCCGTTCCCCCACGCAGACACGCGCGTTCCTGCCTTTTCCTGCCCATGAGGAAATCGGTGAGAATCACCCCCCTCCCCTTCCTCCTTCACTCCTCCAGCTCCGCGGTCAGCCACGCGTAACCCACGGAGCACAGGCACCTCACCCAGCACCTGCTGCTTGTGGTCTTCCGACACCCCCCTCTCCCCCCGCATCCCTCCCTCATCCCGACGGCGCCCGGGCCACGGAGCGGACACGGGTGTGTGTGGCGAGGCCGTGGCCAGGCAGCTCGGTTTCAGGGCTTCAGGTTTCAGGGTTTTAACCTCGACTTTCTGCAGGGGAAAAATAAATTAAAAAAAAAGGTGTGGGGGGGGGGAAAGAAGGAGATATGGGAGCGTGCGCAGGGAGTGTGTGGGAGCAGGGTACATAGATGTGCACCCGTGGGATGGAGGATGCTGGGGGCTGCCAGACGCTGGGTCAGGCAGCATCCCTGGCTTGGTGGTGGGATGCTGGAGGCGTCTTGATGGTCCTTCCTTGGGTCTGTGTTTGCGCTGAGCCTCCAGGAAAACCCCCGAGGCAAATGTCCGAGGAAGCCAGGATTAAACCCAACATTACTTTCCAGAGGCTGTTTTGGGAAGAGAAGGACTGTAGCAGACCTGGTGTGGCCTTTGGTGGCTTCACAGTTAAACTTAAAGGTCATGGCAACCCCCTCCCCACTGCTAGAAAGCTGTGAAGAAGAGGAATCATAACATCATAAGATGCTACCTTGTTCTCACTTCATCCCATAGTACCAGATAATTGCTTTTTCAGCTGAAACTCAGTTTCTTTTATTGCAATGTTACTGCTCCTCCCTGAGCTTCAGCATTTGTCTAAAACAATCATGTCTTGTCTATTAGTGTCTCTTGCTCACTTTCTGGACTGGATTGATAACCGTTCACGTTTAATGCTATGTTAAGTAACAGCTTCCAGAAACTGAGTAGGTGAGGAGGCTGTGGAGGAGATAAGAGGAAATTGTCTTGTTCTTGGGCTACATCCCTGAGCTCCAGAAGCACCTCTCCTTCAGGTACAAAGCCTAGGCCACGTGGCCAGACCAATGCTAAAACCAAGACACCCCAGGGAACTAGTATTTCTGATAAAACCCAGATACCTTTTATTTTAAAAACCAGACACTTTTATTTTACATTTGATGGCAAATAAAGTCTGATTGACAGGGGGTAGGAGTGCCGAGGGCAGTGGAAGTTAGTAGCACACAGGCAGCCTGTGAACTTGAATAACATCTCCAGCAACATATCCACACTCCAGCAACAACAACCTCCAGCCAGAAACAGTTGAAAAACACATGTAAAGAAAGCAGATCCAGAAACAACACAAAAGAATATTGTGGCAAGCGGCAAAAAACCATAGCAGCCTGCAGAACTCCTGCTGCTTGTCACTCCTTCCAGCTTTACAACTGTTTCTGTAGGAGGTTACTTTTTCTCCTGGTCAAACCCTATGTCTGTCCCTCCATCTCCTCCCATCAGCTGAAAAATGTGTTGAAGAGGGCAGAAGTGAGTGGGTGACATCGTGAAGTTGTGCTCTTCAACTAAAATACACCTGCACTTGGCTAGTTACCCAGTTATTGCACTGGGACTGTAACAGCCTATTCATTACAATAACCTAATAAATGGTCTTGAAGTTTTATAGTGAAAGGAGGCTGCAGCTGACATAACTGTTTCTTCCCTGAAAATGCAAACGTGGATGTGGTGGGATGTCCTTTTCCCTTTGCTGTGGTGAGTGATAGCTCAAAGTTTAATTTTAAACACAACCAGTCCGGCACATTTTTTCATATTCATGTAAATCGGTGCTTTGAAACAAGCTCAATCACTCTCTTGTTTCAAGAGCAGGGTGGGCAGGGACCTTGGCTAGGGCGTTGCTACAGGTGAAATGATGGTTGCACTTCTGCAGAGATGCTTGACTGTCTGAGTGTGCTGACACTGGTTAGAGCAGCAGGGATTTCTCTGCTGCTCCCACACACAGCCCATGAAAGGTAATCAGTCTTTTCAGGGAACAGCTCAAATAATTCATGTCCCATAATAATTGTATATTCCTACTAAAGTGACACTGAACAGCCGATTCTTCAAGAAAAAAGATTTGCCCATCATCCTAGATGAGTGCTAACGTGTTACATATCTAAAAAGAAATCCCTAAAACCCCATGATGGCGTGTAAGTATGGACAAATTAGCGATGATTCCCAAACCTAGAGCTCTCTGGCTGAAGTTGGAGGCTCTCCACACGTGAGCTGGGTGTTAGAAAGGAGCTTGGATCCCCTCCCTGTGCCTGCTAGACCCTTCCTATTGCGAAGGCTGGGTTGTACAACTCCCCCCTTCACCATTGTCTGCTGTGCAAACATATGGTTGGTGCTTCCTCAGTAGGGAGCCCCCAGCTGAGATTGCACCTGTGGTATAGTCAACGGTACACACAACTAAAGAGAGTTAACCTACTTATGCGCACTTGAGAGAGGTGAGTTTACCCACTTTTATTTACTGTTACACCACCGGACTGCTCTTCAGCATAAATTGGTTCAAGGTGCCTCGTTTCAGCAGTCATACAAAGAACTGGCTTCTTAGTGATGCTGTAACTCAAAGGTGTGCAAAATTGCTGCCTAACTGGGAATAAAATTATCATAAGCACAATTATGCCAGTGCTGAAAGGACAAGGTCAGAAGAAAGGATCCAAAATGTCAACAAGACTAGTTCATGATGGATTGTCCCAGACAAAGCTGTCCGATGTTATACATCACAAAAACTTAAAAGATGATGTAATTTATATGTTAGATTCATTGTCAATTCACACCAGAACCCGAGGAACGGCAAAATCAGTTGTAGTACTTTCAGCCATATGGCATGTTTTGGGATGTGTGGTGAGGGTGGTTGGCAATACGTGATTTTTATCTTCAGCATGTCAGTAAAGCATTTTCTGAGCTGACAGTAGCTTTTGCATTTGGCACCGATAATCCTGGGGGACCCCATGTCAGTCTGCTTTCCCTCCCATGGCTTCACAACTTGCTCTCCTCTCGAAAGAGAAGGTCTTTTTGCAGCCAGAAGGGTCTTTGAGTTAGTCCTTTTGCTCCAGAGTTTTGGCATTGCTCATTTAAACCTCTTGGGCTGGTTCATCATGTTTAGGCTGAACTACTCAAGAGCAATTTGGTGGCTTTAGTGGCTTTTACCAGACCTCACGTGTTTCTTGCAGGGCTTCTTGTGCTCCTCCCCTGATATTTCCTTTCTTCCTTTTTCTTACAGCCACCTTTTACACTAAATGAACACATTTCTCCAGTAAACATCCACAAAAGTCTGGTCAACATCCAGTGTTCATATATTATTTTGGAAGAGGTCCATGTTCATGGCTGCTGAAAAGAAGTAGGAGATGAAAACCTCACTCTTTTCTTTGCCTCGTATCTGAATGTATCCTGGTCGTTAGAGGTGGGAATGGAAGAGCTGCCTCTTGTTGTAGCTGCCTAATATTTCTAGTGAAAAAAATCTTGATTGTAATGTTCCTAGATTGTATCAACAAGGCCAAAATTTTCTGTTGTCACCCAGAGCTTTGGGAATGAGAACGAAGATCATGGCATTCAAGTTCCAGGATGCAAAGAAAAACAGTTATGCCAGTTAAGTCAGGTTAAAAGAGTTTGGAAAAAGCTCAGGCTGTATGTGTACAGCAGAGCAGCAACAGACATCTGTGAAGGTTCTCCCCTCCTTGACAAACCTTAATTTGCTCACTTTTCTGAATACATGCAGGCACCCTCAGTAACAGAGTGCAGTGCTGCTGGAGATGAACACCGGCTGCACCTTCCCCTCCTGCCTGCTCTGCGCTGCTTCCTGGGAGACTTGATGTCGGCCACATGGGCCGGACAGCAAAACCTCCTGGCACAGAGGTGGAGGGGAGAGGATGGGGTGAAAAAAGAAGGGGAATACAACATGGAGACACAGATTTGGGTTCCTCTCTGGAAATTGGAATGGGGAGAGAAACTATGACTTGGCCTTCAGATTAGGAGTGAGAGCTGAAAGTGAGAAAGTGGAGTAGGAATGGTTTGGCAAAGAAATTAGAGCTGGTTGAAGAAGGCACCTGGGTCTGAGGATTCGGGGGAGGATCCTGCTGTCTGAAAGACAAAAGGAAAGCTTGATGAGGGCACTTCAAGTAAGCAAGAAGCTGTGTGGAGAGCTGGAGTACCTAGGGCTGGCTGTGTAAGAGTCTCAGACTTCTTGAGCCATACAGGGGGGACTGGGACATGGTGGGAAAGCAGGTGCAGGCAAAATTTTCATCTGCAGTGGAGCAAAGAGAAAAGTCCACAGAGTGGGGAACAGGTTGAGAGGGACTGGCTTCAGGTGGAGTACATAAGAGAACTGTAGGTCTCTTGGACCTTGCATTGGACTGTATTTATTGCCTTAGATTAGCCTGCAGAAGATAAGACTATAGATTGTACTTTTCGATTTTAATGGAATTTGCTATTACATCCATAAAGAAAAAGGCACAACCTACATATATAAAAATATATATACATTTATTTATTCAGAGACATACAGAGATGATATCTGCACGCTAGGTGTTAGATGTGATGTGTTAAAAATGATAGTTAAATCGCTTAGGATAGCCATAAGCCCTCTTCCCTCCCATGTGTTTGCTGAGGGTACAGAAAAGAGACCAGAACAGCACTTTAGGCAAGATACCTGGAAGGAGGCTGAAGCTCAGGGCCTATTTTTCAGATTTCCAAGGGAATCCTCAGCCTGAAACAGCACTCCAGGTTATTGTAATTGCAATCCTGATAAGTGAGCACCTCGGGAGGGGCATGCTGGCTGGCCTCAACCTGCTGTTAGAAAGTGGTAAACAGAGGCGGTTGCTCTTCTCTTACCAAAAATTGTACTATTCTCTTGCCCAGGTGGTTTTGGAGAACAGGATGCAGGCAGTGAGGGTGAGGATCATGTCACCGAACTTGACATGTCTGCAATGCAGGGACCATTTGCAGTCATAGGGAGGCACAGCTCATCTGTTGTGTTAAAGTGTCTTCTCTGGGATGAAGCACAGTGCCTAGGGTAAGTAACTCAGGTATAGCTGACTACACCGTGGACACTAAAGTTAAGCAAAATTAATGTGAAGCCCTAGTTAAAAAACTAGGCTTTCCCAGTGATAAATAACAAGCTTTGAGGGTGTAAATTTTGAATGTGGTGGTCTCCAGGGACAATTCAGTGCCCAGCTATGTGTATCTAGAAAGTTGAGGCAGTGTAGTTTTCCTTCATATCTAGTTCTGTTGACGTAAAAGATCAGAGCTCCTGTTGGTGTTTTCATTGTGCTTCTGCATTTGCACTGGGGTTGGTAAGCAAGCCAAGGCTGCTCTTTTAAAAACCTTGAAGCAGAGAATGAGTTCAGTTATTTTTGAATAATAGTTTTGGATTCAAGCACCAGAACGAAGTGGCAGTTTTATATGGGTTCACCTTTTGCGAGGCAGGAGGAAACTACCTCTCTTGCTATTAACTTATTTGAATGGGATCTTGCAAAATGTCTGCTGAAAGGCAGTGTTCACATGATTGGGATAGTTAAAGTGGATTTTGATGAGAGGTAAATGAAGGAATATGTATGCACATGCATAGGAATACGTATCTCCCACACCTGAGATACTTTTCTCTATTAGTTATGGGTGAGATGTCTTTTCTGCTTGACTTTGCCGTCACTTCAGAACATTTTTGGGCAATGGGTCTGTGAGGCATACGGATAAAAAAAAAAAAAAAAGCCTTCTACAGCTAAATTAAGTGTTGGCATCTCTCACAGGACTTTATCACCATTTTTTTCCCCCCTTAAATCTCCTACTCCTGGATTTATGTAATTAAATGACAATCTCGGCTCTTGTGAAAAATAAAAAATATGGTTTCTATACATCATGATTCTAGAGGGATGCTTTAAAAAGTGATTTGAAACTACCCTGAATGTGCACCAACCAACAGAGAAATAAAATGAAAACCACATTTATTATTAGGAAAATCCTGAAACTTTTAACTGTACTTGTCATTTTTAAAGTTGACTTATGATTTAGATTAGACATTAAGAACAGATTTCTAACTTTCAGTTGCAAAGCACAAGAATAGATTGCCTAGAATGGCAGTGGGAGGATTTTGAAAATAGATTGGACAAATGTCTGCTGGGAATGGTTCAGCTACAGTCGATCCAGCCGGGTGCAGAAGGATGCACAAGTGACCTCTAATTCTGAGCTGCAGCGCGTTGTGCTCTCTGCAAGCTGGCAGTGGTCCCTTTTGCCAGCGCTGTGGCAGGAGCCTGGCTGGGTTATGCTGAGGTGCAGTGGCCGGCAGGCGCAGTTGGATGAGCTGCCATCTTCCTGGGATGCACACAGTGGCGGGGAGCGCCAGCACTGACAGGAGGGCTGTCACGGCTGGGATCGGCCCCCTGCCCACCCTGACCTTTCCGCTTGGCTTCTCCGAGCATATTTTTGGTTATAAGCAGCTCCTCTGGGCAGCCAGGAGCGAGGTAGGGAGTCACCTTCTCTGCAAATGTTATACATGAATAAACACCTTCCCAGGCTTAGTTAACCCCAGTCCGCTGTGTGTCTGTTTCCCTGCTGACACACCATTAGCTTCTGAAGCATCTATATTTCCTGAATCACAACAGAGATAACTTATCATCCCAGCTGCTTATCTCAGACCTGCCCTGTGTATCTGGTGGAAAGATTTCCCCTTTAGCATGTAACAACAGGTATACTTGCTTTGAAATGTTCCCCTTTTTTAAAAAAAGAATATTTGGGATTCTTGCCCTGTACATTTTGCATCTCTCTTTCCATCTCTATACCCATATAGCTTGACTTATTATTATCGGACCACTGGCCCGTATCTTAGTGGCGATGATATCAGTTCCACCCAATATATGCCCCAGGAAGTTTCTGATGCATTAGGAACAACCTTGCATTGCAGTTGCCAAAGTTGGTATGCCTTTTAGAAAGTGGGCCTGGAAGGGATTAAGTACATATTCAGGAAACTCTTCTGGAAGCTGCAGGAAAATACAGGAGTGCAGGAGCAAGTGTCCGTTTAATTGTCTTTTTCGTGTCTCCTCTCTTAACAAATCCTCTGGATGTAAAGTCAGCACATACTGTGTTATGTATAGGTTCACTTCCTGGGGAAAGTGTCAGCAGATGCAAAAGTGCCTGCAGCACCTACTGCGATGACCCCGGAGAGGAGGGATGGAACTGGAAAGCAGCGTTCTCAGGAGACATCGCTTCGTGGTCCCTCTTCCATGGAGTTTCACCCTGCTCCCCAGGGCCGCCAGGTGTGGCATCGCTAGAAGCAGCTTGTCTGGTGAGCTCCTCAGCATCCTTTCTTGCAAACACAGTAGACAGGAGTATGCTCCTTGTCCCCACTGCAGCTTGGAGCTGCCAGCGAGCCCCTGGCATGCTTGGGGGTGCAGGCAGGTGCGCTTGCTGCTGCCATACACCTCTGCAGAGCCTGACCCCAAAAAGGTGTGACCCATGCCAGGCATTGCTCATGTAAGCTGCAGGCTCAGCCTTGATCCCTGTGTTTATGCGCACCCCTCTAGGCTTCACTTGCACTTGTTAAGGGAGCTGCCATTTAGAAATGTTACAACTTGTTTTTATTGTAGCTTTAGGTAAGAAAGTAGACGTGCTGCAAGGTAGGAAGATCAGAGCAAGAAGTTTAACCGATTCTTGCTATACTGAGTACTGCTACCCCTAAATCACTTACCACTTATGAAATCTTATCCAAAGCAGTGGAAAGGAACACACAACTAACCACAGAGTTGAGATTCATTGGCTGGAATTTTATCATAAGAGAAATGAGGAGTACGATAGACACACTGGTGCTATCACCTATAGATACACTCCCTGATGCTTTTCACCATAAGATTCTGCTTCCTCTTGCTTATATAGTTTTGCCATCTGTCTTGATTTGAGTGTTTCAGTGCTTGGTGTTTTCATCCAGATCAAGATCCAGGAGACAAGTGAAAATATAAGCAGCCTATCTTTCATTTCAAACAAAAAAGCATGTTGAGTTTTCAAAGTTGCAAAGTTTGAAAGGGAAGCCTTGCAAATGCAATGAGAAAGCTAAACCACTGCAACTGCAGGTGCCTGCTTCTACTACTATTTGAAAAACTGTTTTACAGCTAATCTATGAGGCTTTTTGTGCATGGCCTGATTTGTCGTTCCTTAGTGCTTGGGACTGGCAGTATTGTTTATAGCTTTGCCAAAATTACAACAATGAAAGAGCTTTCTTTTTCAGCTAGTCTCTGACTCCCGGCAAACTACCCTGGAAACAGTTTTGTGGTTCAATCACTCCAGTGAATGAAATTAAGGGAAAATGATATATTTGAACATCCTAAAAAAATACCACAATTACTTCATTGGGAAGATCTGGCACAACATGCTCTGGTACAGAAACTCAGCATTCTGTAGGACAAGGAAGTGCTTTTAACCAAACTCTGAAATTTCTGAAAATGTTGGTTTACAGCTGCTTGTTGAGGCTGCACCAGATACAATGGTTTTAGGCTCCATGTATATTTAACATGCTTCAGCCTCTCCCCTCACTCAGTCATGACTAGATTGTGGATGGAGAAAGAGACCCCAAGTGAGTGGGTTGGAGGAGGTTTACCCTGCAACCTCTCTTTATGGTAATTTTATATTTCTGTGTTTCTGGGTGGGGGAATTGCCAGTAATGGTCACTCTCTTGTCATCTTATGTGTTTCATCTTATAGGATTCAGCTGGAGTATGGAGAGGGGGAAGCTCCCAGAGGTGCAGAAAGATGGAGGGAGGATGGGGGTTCAGACAGGAAAAGAGGAGAAAGGGTGAAGCAGAGCGCAAGTGAGGTGAGCTTAAGAGGATGAGGGAAGCATCAGGGCCTGAAGTAGGACAGAATATGAGGCTGAAAGGGGGTAGAGAGAAAAAGATTGACCAAAAGGCTTGTAGCTCCCTAAGGGACCTGGGGCAGGATCCAAGAGTGTCACCCCTCAGCACTTGTGCTCTGACTTTCAAGTTACAGTGGCCGCACTAGCCTTGGACATGCTCTCACACACTTCTGGTGAGCATTACTTACTTAGAAGATAACAGCCTATTACTGCCATTATTTCAAGCAAGAAATGGTTCCACAGAGCTAATTGTGAGTGGAAGACTTAATTCTTCTACCCAGTGATACATTTATTTTAAAACAAGTAATAAAGTTCTCCTCCTCCTGAATTCCATCTGTCTGAGGGGTATGAAGGTTGAATAATTGAGCCTTCAAAGTTACAGCATGCCAGAATTAAGTTTCCTCTCTTGTCTATATAAATTAAAATGTGCTTGTATGATCACTTATCTGGCCCCAGTTGACTAGGACTGGACATCCAAAGTTGAGTGATCCCTTGTGAAGAGTGATCAAAAGGCCAAATGTTTTTTAAAAGGTTTTAGTTGCACATGGCAATGACAGATAATAACCACACATTGTGTGTGCATTATTTTCATCCCAAAGCCTCCCTCATAATGTGGGTGGAACACTTCATTTGTCATTGAAAATTAGCCCTCACCAGGAGAGGAAATCTGACCTGTTATTTGCTGGAGCACAAACTCATTCTTCTGGCTGGAAGTGAAAGAAGCCATCACCTTTTTATTTTGTTGGGGAGAACAGGATTATGCAATGCAACGTTGAGTTATCCTCACTGGGTGCCCTAGAACTTCTTAGTGATAAGCCACAGACATCAATTAATGTTATATTGCTCCCTGTCATGATGGCTGGTGCACACCCTGACCTTCCTGGCCCTTCAAGAAATGATGTTGCTGGAACAGGCTGGAGAAGTTTCCAATGGCCCAGCTTGTCCATGTGAATGAGCACAGAGCAGCCTTATAGCCAGGGCCCTGGTTTGACTGCTGTTTTCTTCCTCCTCAGTTGCTTTTCAATCAAGCTCCAAGAAGGTGAGTAAAGTGAGAATAACTCTTGGGAACAGAGGTTTATTATTTTTCTGGCCTTATATGCATCATAATCCTCAGTGAGAGCACAGCAAAGGGAGAAGTCTTGGCTCAACGCTGAATATGCAACATACTGTTTTGCATCTACTAATTCTTGAGTAGACATGAACCATCGCTGCACCAAGGAAAATTAGATTTGTCAGATCATTCCCATTTTAAAAACAATCTAAAAAATCTGAACTCTCCATCTTACCTGTAGCTCCTCTACCTCCATCTTTGCCCAGCATAAGCCCCAGGTTGCCCAGGTTCCTGCAGTACGTGCAGAACACATGCCGGTCTGTTCAATTTTAATGAAGAGCGCTTCCAAAATTAATTACCTAGAAACAAATATTAAGTGACTGCTCTGTATAACATAGGAAGAAGAATTATTGTGGAGGAATGAAGGCTGTTATGAATGTTGTTGTTGTGCTCTGGATCGCAGCCCCCACGTCCTCCCCCGGCCCCCCACCCCAATGGAAATGTAATAGCAACGAGTGTGACGCTCCTCTCGGGATTTAGACATGTGCCTTATTTCCAGCAGGCGGGTGATGCCAGTGATCGGATGTGCCCTGAATTCAGTGCGTCTGTAAGGGTATTTTTTAATGAATTGAGACTTCCAGTTATATTATACCGAGGCCAGCAGACTTCAGTTAGCTCTGGGTCTGACTGCAGGACCTGGATCTCCCCAGCTTTCCAGACTCATGCTCCCTCTCAGGCTTTGCAAAACTGCTGCCTCTATCCGATTGCTCTTGTGCTGGAAGAGCTCTTGTTCCTCTCCAGTAACTCTTCAGCGTGCTGTTTAGGGTTTGAAGTTATGAAGAGCTAAATAAGAAGTCACTGGTAAACATAACATTTTAACTGTTTCCAATGTTTTTGCTTTTAGTAAAACAATACCCCTTTAAAATAAGACACAATTCACTTTAAAATGTTTATGCATGAAAACCCAATTTATATCTTTTATCCTGATGTTTTATACATCAGTTAGGGTGGGGATTGTACCTGTGAATCTCCCCTCTCCCCCCCACCCCAAAAAAAAAGGAAAAAGAAAAAAAAAGAAAAAAATGACAAGAAAAAAATTGAAACCTGTATGATGACAGGTGTAGATGGGTTTAGATAACAAGGATTATATTACAAGATCTAATATGAAGATGGGTTATATCTAACCCTTGCCAAAATTAAAAAAAGGAAATCTGATAAGCATGGAAGGCAGCTGAGTTTGACCCAAAGACTTATGAAATAAAGTACCATTTGCATCCTTTTTCTTTTCTGCAGTCTCAAAGCAGTAATAAATAGTGCAACAGAAAAGAAGTGACAGTGGAATGCCTTATTTAAAAACTTCTTTTTTACATTAATCTCTTTTCAAAAGGAATAAAATAAGAAACTGAAGGTAAACAGTTCTCTTTAATATATAAAAAGCATATAAAATGCTTTTTAAGATTTATGTTTTTATGTATATGTGTTTATACTTTGTTGACAGCAAAAAACACGAGAATGAAAAAGATCTTCTTTTTTTTTTCTCCTGCACATATTCATGCATCTTTTTTTCTAAGGTATCCAGGTGTCAGAAATCGCTTGTAATATACATGATACAGGGGTTTACCGTGATACACAGTTTTACCAAATAACAGAGTAAGTAGGAGACTGTATGTACAGTAAATGGAACCTAAGTATCATATTATGTAGTAGAAAGAAAAAAGTAAGCCCGTCTATCTCCTTCTGCCTGTGGTGTTTAATTCCACAGCAAAAAGCCTGGTTACCTGTCTGCCTGCCACACCGACCCCACCGGGCAGTGTATGTCCAGGCTGGCTCCCCCTGCCCCAGCACCCAGCATGGCCATTGAGGACAGTGGTTCGGAAGGGTTTGGCCAACCTCTTGGGATGGGTGTTTTAAAAGAATTTGACTTTTACATATATACCTCAGCCAGGGGGTGGATTTTCAGAAGAGCTTAGCTACTGGATGCTGGGCTGCTTGGAAATACAGATATTTCCTTTGGGTGCTCACTCAGGAACAGACAGAGGCAGATCTATGGAGAGCTGTAGCCCATGAAGTCATCTCTATCCTCTGGGGACACTTCCAAAGCAGCAGTTCCAGCCAGGATGGTAGACACACATGGATGTGGCTGTGTGTCCTACTGGCCCAGCTTCCTTTTTTTGCCAGCTGTTGTCAGAAAGCAGCAGGGCACTAAAAACACGTAGGGTCTAAGACCATCCTTAGTGAAGGCCATGCGATTTTTGCTGCTAATTTGGAGAAAGGAGAGACTTCTTCTGACCTGAAGAATCAACACTCATTAATGATAGCTCTGAATTAATCTTTGATTGAAGCCTAGTACGTCCACAGCCAAGAGTTAGTACGCTGGTCTACTTGCCATGCTTCTGTTCATGTGTAAAATAATGAAAAAAGTGTGCTCTTAAGGACACTCGTAGGCTGCACAATGCTGTGCTGAAGCTTTTATTACATCGATCCAAGTACTTTCTGCAGGTTATGTAAAGTAATCTTTCTGTATCTTACAGAATTTGCATCCTGGGAGTGATTGATACTCTAAGTGTGATGAAGTTGACTGCCACCTCCTATGACACAGGTGTATGATGAATCCTGGTTTGGGGTGTGCTATTATTTACTGCCAAGGCTATTTCATAAATCCAGTTTTCATAAATTTCAGTTTCTAATTCAGACCTCATGCTTTCTGTGAGGAGGGCTCTTATTAAGTCATCATTTCTTGAGCAAACTAAACCAAACTAAAAGGCACTGGTAATAGATTGGTTTTATTCCACTCCATAAATGTGTGAAGTATTGTTCTATTATACATTAAAAGTGTGATTATGTGTGATGGCATCTTTGGATTATGTCAATGTATGAGCATCACTTTTCATTGCTAGCTTTAATCTCAGCATAGATCACTTTTAGTTTTCTAGGAGATTTGTTAGCGGGATTGTTAAAACTAACACATAAACTGGAAAGAGGAAAAGAAAAAAATCCAAACCCACTAAAACTGCCCAAGAGGTTAGTGATAATTTTCATATTTATCTGAATATCAGTGCATGAATATCACTTGCCATTAAAAAGCCAGCCATCCTATGCAGCAATTATTTTCCATTCTAGGAACAGGGAAACAGTGAATCTTCTTAGAAAGCACGCACTATTACTGCTGGTTATTGTTGTCGTTTAAGCCCAGCCGGTAACTCAGAACCATGCAACCATTCACTCACTTCTCTCTTAGCTTCCCGCTTTCAGGCAGGAAGGGGAGGAGAATCGGAAGAATGTAAACCCCATGGGTTGAGATAAGAACAGTCCAGTAACTAAGGTATAATACAAAACTACTACTACCACCACCAATAATAATAATGATAAGAGAAATAACAAAGGGAGAGAATATAAAACTAAAAAGGTAAAGGGGAAAAAAACCCCAATAAACACAAGTGATGCACAATACAATTGCTCACCACCCGCCGACCAATACCCAACCTGACCCGAGCAGTGATCTGAGCCTTCAGGGTGACTCCCCCCAGGTTATATACTGGGCATGACGTGCTGTGGTATGGAATAGCCCTTTGGCCAGTTTGGGTCAGGTGTCCTGCCTCTGCTTCCTCCTGGCTTCTTGTGTACCTCGTCACTGGCAGAGCATGAGAGACTGAAAAGTCCTTGATCAGGGTAAACGTTACTGAGCAAGAACTAAAAACATTGGTATGTTATCAGCATTGTTCCCAGACTAAAGCTGAAAACATAGCACTGAACCAGCTACTAAGGAGAAAAAGAACTGTTACAGCTGAACCCAGGACAGCTGTTGGATGGAAAACTGTGGATCCCCTGCCTTTGCTTTACAACGGAAAAGGTATTTGCAGTTGGTTGGGTAGTTGCAGAATTCAGCCTTTCTAACCTCTGCCACACATGAAAACAGGACAGAACTTTCAGAAGCAGGAAGGATGTCTGGTCTGGGGCTGCATTTTGGATTTGTGCTGGAAACAGTGTTGGTAACACATGGATGTTTTACTTATTGCTGAGCAATGCTTAAACAGGGCCAAGGCCTTTTCTGCTTTTCACCCCACCCCACCAATGAGTGGCTGGGGGTGCACAGGGAGTTGGGAGGGGACAGAGCCAGGACAGCTGATCCCAACTGACCAAAGGGATATTCCAGACCACCAGGTATCATGCTCAGCATGTAAAGGTGGGGGAAGGTGGAGGAAGGGAGGGAGATTCGGATTAATGTTGTTTGTCTTCCCAACTAAGCGTTACATGTGGTGGAGCCCTACTTTCCTGGAGATGGCTGAACACCTGCCTGCCCATGGGAAGCGGTGAATGAATTCCCTGTTCTGCTCTGCTTGTGTGCACGGCTTTCATTTTAACTATTAAACTGTCCTTATCTCAGCTCATGAGTTTTCTCACTTTTACTCTTCTGATTCTCTCCCCCCATCCTGGTGTGGGGGGAGTGAGCCATGCTCACAGAGGACAATTCATATGGGTAATGAAGTAAGAAGTGGGGTCAGACACAGACATGCATTTTCTGTACAGATAGCAGGAAACCATATAGAAAAAATCAGTGCAAAGACCACTCATTCTGGAGATGTGAACATTGCTAATTTGCTGTGTATTTTACCCCTTTTAAAACAAGGATGTGTGTGGCACTTGCTTAGAATGGATGCTTGGCATTGATGTCAGAGTAAATCCATATACTTCCTTTATATTAGATCACTGTTTTATTTCAAGAGTTACATGCATACAGGATGACAGCAAGCTGATTTTCCAAATTGCTCTGCTTTGTCACTGTTAGTTTCTGGCATTAGGCCATCCAGATACTCTGTTTTTGAGATGTGCTCTGCCAGTTCCAGAGTTGCCCCTCCAACTGTATCACCTTTTCAAAGGTCACTTATACTCCTACAGTAAGTGGTACATTACTTTTTTTTTCTCCATAAATAATGATTCTGTATCTGTACAAAGAAATAAACCCACCCTCTCTCCCTATATAGTGCTCTACTGAGAAACAGTAGATTGAAAAGATGTTATAAAGGATATGGGGCTTATCACTGGCTGCAGTCTCTTGACTCCTGTGAATATTCTCTACCACAAGAACCCTACTAAATAAAAGGGATTTTTGAATAAAATACTCCTCAGAATCTTTTGCTTCTTAATGTGAACTCTCTGGTGTACGAGGAATCACCTATCAGGGTAAGTATTTTCCAAGCAACAGAGTAGGAGGATTGGAAGTGCTGAGGAGGCAAAAGTACCAGGGAGGGGGAAAAATGGCTTTCTGTTTTGCCAATACTTTCCTGGCTGCCAATTTCCATATAGAGCTGCAGATACTACACAGGAATGGAAACTTTCAGATAGTGTCACACAACTCCTGAGATTCACTGCCACTGAAAATATAATTAGAGATCTGGTTATCCAGCTAGAGGTCAGGAAGCTAGAGTTAATTGCTAACCTGTTTATCCTACTCAAGGGATAAAGCACATAAATACAGTTAGAAACTGCTGAAAGCCTGGGAGACCTCTGCTGAAAGCCTGCTGCAGGCTTAAGGCAACAGTTTTGAAAGTGCCTGAGGGAACGAAAAATGCGGGGGCCCCGGTATGCCACCCGCACTGGTACAGCCAGCTCTGCAGCAGCAGCCTGCAGAGGTCCTGCTTGGCCACAGTCCCATCAGCAGTCTCCCTCCCTCATGCCTCCCCCTGTTATCCCAGGCCTCGACTCTCTATTAACCAAAGATCTTCTGGGAGGGGTAGATATATCCTCACTGACTTAAGAGGGGAAGGTCCTTGAGAAAACCAGACTTAGGGACTCTTGAAACAGGTGCCCCAGACTTTTGTTTAGGCGGCTGCAGTTTACAAGCCCAGTCCTCCAAAGCCTTACTTGTGTGAATAGTCCTTATCCTTCAGCCTAGTGTGGCTGAAATCAATGCCTCTTCACATGCCCCTTTCATGCTTAAATGGCAGGAACCGCAAGTCGTTTGTTTCCTTTCCTTTCACCACCTGATTTCCTACACTAAAACCCCCACATCTATCTATTCTGAGTAGGCAATGAAGTCCCTTATGCCTGTACAATGCAGCCCACTTTCAAATGGAACATTTTTTGTTACCCCTTGTTCTTATTAAAAGAACTCCTGTGCATATGAAGACTTTGATTATCAAACCACACAATTCACTCAAAATCGAACAGGACTTCCATGGGGCTGGGGAAAGTCACTCCATCACTCCCTAAAGGCAATCTTCTTCCTGAGTCCCTCCTCTCTCCTCTGGAATATTTCTGGGCTACAGCACATGAAAGAAGCCAGAAGAATTATTTTTGTATCAAGGAAATGTCATTTTATTTTTACTCTCCCCACACTGGAAAAAACATCCTTTTTTTAACAAAGTTTTCCGAAACATTTTCCTCCAGCACAGGTTGAGCGTGGTGTTTCTCTCCCCTTATTTTCACCACCGAAAAGCCAGCAACCCAGTGCAAGCTGTTCTCCTGGGCTCCCTCAGCAGCTATTAGATACTGTTCAAGGCCAGGCTGGACAGAGCCTTGGGCGACATGGTTCAGTGCGAGGTGTCCCTGCTCATGGCAGTGGGGTTGGAACTAGGTGATCTTAAGGTCCTTTCCAACCCAAACCATTCTATGATTCTATGATTCGATGTGCCCTCTCTCCTGGAAGAGGTGGTCAAGAGAAAGGGAACGGGGGGCTCCCAGCACTCTGCTGCATGGTGGATGACAGGTCAGCTGGAGAGATGAGTCACCCAAACCACGAGGATTAGGAGCGATTGCAAAGCAGAAAGGTTTTGATGGCTTAAGTGATGGCCCCCAGCTGCGACAATGCTTCTGCCCCTGCATTCAGGGTAATACTTAGGTATAAGCCGGACTTTTAAGTATGTGCTCACTGACTCCAAAGAAAATTAGGAGTGTGCTTTAGCCTTGTCCTCTTACTGGCATGCTCACCCTCATACTGTCAGGGAGCATATTATTGCCTGTTGCTTAATACAAACGTGATGGAGTTGTTGATTCATATTACTTAATAAGAAGATGACTGACTGTTCTGCATTGTCTGTTTGTGTCTTAGGAGCAGTAAAATGAATCCATTAACTTATTAACTTTTATTTTGAAATCTTTCATGGAACTGTCATGTTATTTTGATTTGAGTAAGCGATTCATCTTTTTTAACAACTGTTCTTTTGGTCCAGGGAGACTCACGTACTTCCGTTAATAGGTCAGAATTATGAGATGTATCACTCATGTTCAGAATCTTTTTGTAGTGTATAACTTATTAATAATAGATTTGAATATCAAAAATAATGATATGCTGTTTCAGCATTTAATTTTGGGGAAACATTCAGAAGATTTCCCCCTTGTACTGGCACAGTCAGTGATGAAGATAGAGGGAGACGAACTGTACTGTAGGTGGGAGCAGAGACACTGCAGCAGCTAATGTGAGGTTGAGCTTTAAATTTTTATGACAATTCATAAACTATTTTTCTAGCTGAGACCCTGGCTAATCGCAGCCTCTCCCTGACAATTTCCTTGTTCTGATTCTCATGGATTTAATAGTGTTCGTGGGGGGTGAGCTGGGTGAGATAGCTCGCTCTTGTAAGCTGCTTATGTGTGTGTACATTTTTCTTCAGGAATGTCATGTCTTCAGCAAGCTGTTTGCAGGCGAGTGATTTCTCTCTTAATTCTTGTCTGTCTAATGGTTTTACTAGTGGAGGGTGGACATGTAGATTCAAAGTGATGGCTCAGAAGCCTTTATTCTTGGCAGAATTGTACTGGGTTGTTATCTTTTACATCTGGTATCTCTCCGTGCCTCTTCCCTCATCTCCTTTCCGCCCCTGGCCTTACCATCTTGGGGCTTTCTCCGACATTTGCCACATCTTCCTTTTCAGATTTACCCTGTGGGCACTGCCAAAACTCTTCTCATCTACCATCTTGACTAATGCCATCTTTTCCTATATACTTCCACACAGCAACTCTCAACACCTGCCATTTCACCTTGCCCTCTATCTAACTTTGCCACCATGTAGGGAGAAAGAGAAGACACAACAAATGTGGTTTAAATAGTTCCTCATCTCGCGAGCAATAGCTTTTACACTGTTGGTGAGAACTCCTTTTCTAATGCCTTTCACTAGTGGGAAGCTACTGGTAGCCTCCTAAGTTCCTGCTTTTCCCTTTTGAGGGCAGAAGGGACCTTGCTCGTCACCACTGGAACTGGATTGAATGACTCAAGGGCTTGTCTCTTCCACTGTTAAACAGTTCATTTGGTCATTTTTGGCCCAATTTTTCCACTTCTAGCTCTGCTTTACCCCAGAACTAGTGTCCTGTGTGAGGGGGTTTGATATTTAACCCCTGTAGTTTGATGTTCCTTTCTACACCACCTTCCTGGAAGACAGTGGAGCAGAACCTAATTTTATAATGAACATAAGTCCCCCCTCTCTGTAGTGAGGGTGACCTCTGCCTTTGGCAATGTATCCCAGCTACTCGTGTTAGGATCACCTTTCTGGCTAGTGGCTCAAATCCTGTTTAGCTTTTAGCTCACACCTTGAACATTTTTGCCAAAGCCCCACTCTCCACCTTATTGAATACAACTTTTCTCTCCTGCTCAACAAGATTTAGAGCAGCTTCAATCTCCTCCTGATTGCTGTTGTACCTTACTGTAGTAACTCCTGCTTTGCCAGCATCAGCAGGCTGGTGGTTCTGTCCCTGTGCATGGGCTGTCCTTTCTGAACCAGCTAGTTCATGCATTACCACCTCACCCCTATAATTCCCTCTCAATGTCATTGCAGCTGAAAGACCTGCAAAAATTGCCACCTGCTCAAGGCTAGGTAGGGAACCAATAAATACTTTAAAGATCTCTTTTCTATGAATATGACTTTTCAAGATGTTTGGAAATATTCCTGGCTGACCCAGTACCATCCAGGGGAGTCACTCCAGCCCTGGTTCCTGCTGTTTTTCCCTGCATCTTTCTCCCTTCCATCATTCAGTCTGCTTTGTTGAACCCATTAGCTGCAACCTGCATGAAACTGGTGCTTTTCCTCTCCACACTGATGACCTCCAATTACTTTATTCCACTGGGCATGGACAGTCTCTGGTGATATCATGGAGTGGCATGGAAAGGGAGCATGCTCCTGCTGCCTCTTCCCAGAGGAGCCAGAGTTTAGGAATCACCTTCTCTTCAGCTAGCTCTGTTACAGGGACATTCAACAGCTGGAGATGGATCAGGAGAAATCCCTCTTAAAGTGCTGCAGAATGGCATTGCTGGAACACATCTGCTGGCCCTCTCACCTTCTGCATTGCCAGGGTGAGCAGCCGTGTGGAAGGAGAACACATTCACCCCAGGGTGCTGGCATGGGTAGCCACTGAACTCATGCAACCGAATGTGTCTGCAGTGAACATTGGCGGTCCTGGAACTCCAGTGTGCCCACTTTGGTAGGAATCATCTGCAATTTAGAACACGTCTTACTTGGAGCAAAGGATTTTGGTGTGCACAGGAACTATGTAGCATAAACCACTCAAACCCAAAACTTGACCTATGTATAAAGCCTATATAATTAATGCTGCTGGCCCTGAGGTAGCAAAGTGAATTTAAAGGCAGAACAGAGCTTGTCCTTACAGCCCTTTCCCCACCTTACAGCCCCTTTTCTCCCGCTGCATTTCTGCCCTGTGCAGGCACTGTGCCCGAATATTCTCAGCGCTTTCCCTCCCTATGTTTTACATATATTACATACATGCCTTACAGTGGTGAGCAGCTTTAAAATTGTCGTGTGGCTTACTTCATCCTCTCAACCAGGAATTTCATAAATAAATCACTGTCTTTCAAACCTTTTTTGCAGATCGCATCTGTCTGAAGTGTGTGCGCTTCAGTAAGTGTGCCTGACAGAGAAATTAAAAAGAAAAATCATCTCCCAAACAGAAACTGCAACAGGCACGTTGAGCTAAACACTCGCTGCACATTATTACAGGGGGAATATGATTTGAGAAAGAGTGTTTGGAAAGTAAAGGTGACATTTTGTTTCCCTGAGCTCAGTGGGGCAGAACTTCACCTGGGGTAAATTGAAGTGGTTCATTGAAATCAATAGCTACTTTGTACTTGCTGGGACATTCAGCTGAATTTTAGCCATTGGTTGTTGAATGCTGTTGGGATTTATTCAGTTTTCTGTGAGTAATTCACAGAGATTTTCCATTGAGACAGTTTTTCAGTAGAAATGTGGATTCCTAACTTAACAGATTTTTTTAAGCAATCTATATATGCTTTTCCTGAAGAAAATTGCCATGTAAATAGATGCTTATTAAACAAAACACAAACAAACAGAAAAAAAAGTGGGTTTTTTTTCCGTTTTATTTTGTTTTTTTTTTTAAATTGAAAAATTTCATCTAAAGGTGACCCCACATTTCATCTGGAAATGCTGTGTCAATGCCTTATGGGAAGTGTAGTTTGGGGATGAAAAGTCTCTATTTCCCTCTGGACGCTGTATTTCCTTGCTTTGCAGCTTCACTGTGACCAGGACAGGAGCCTGTGAAACTCCTTGGGAGATTATGGTCTGTAAGACCAGCCCTTGGGGGAATGTGAGGCACTGCCATGTCCATGAGGCTTTGCAATGATGTACTTACCTTGTAGGTTTTTGGCTTTTTTCTGTTCAGCTGAAGAATCGCTGACTTGCGAAATCCCAAAAAAAGAATCCTACCTCATCCCATCTTCTTTTCCATCAACAGTTTTGGGGTGTGGGAAGTGATGAGAAGAAGAAGGATACAATCTCTTCCCCATCTCTCAGGTGTTTTCAGAGGGACCCCCCTCACTCTTCCATTGAGTGCTCTCCTCCTTAGAGCATCTGGGCAATGGTTAGAAGTCCTGGTGGAGATCCCACTTCTTCACAGCTCTGCTGAGGAGCTGGAGACGTGCCACATCCAGTGGCGGTATCAGAGGAAGTCCTGGGAGGCAGTTGCGGCTGTGGGAATTGTGGGGTCGTGGTGCTAGGGCTCTGGTGGAGGCTCTGCCACTGCACTTCTCTTAGCCAGCCAAAGCTGCTCCCTCCCACTGGTGAGACCTGCCTGCCTGCAGTGTACGTGGGCCAAAGGGCAGGTTTCCTGTATCTTTTAGTGAATAATAAACCTTTATGCCATTCCTGTTTTCATTTGAATGCACTGTGGATAATCTGAGTGATGCTTATTTGCAGTAAGACCGCTTTACACCAGGACGTTAAAACGGCAAACACTAAATTTGCCCTTTATTTAAGACTTGTCTATTGCCAGAAGGGGTTAAAGTCACCCTTGTTGAAAGGAAAGGAGAGTTTATTTATGCCAAAGGCAGTTTGACTTCAATCCTGCAGGAAGGTTGATTTTTCTATATACAGTTTTATGTTTGGATTATGCTCAGAAATAGCAGTATAAATACTAACCACATACCTAAAATGTACATACAGACTTCTCTTTGTTTTTCTAGTGGACACAACACAGGATGGCCCTGCCTGCTTCTTGCTGGACTCAGCACCCCTCTCTGCCTCTCACCTTGCTTCAGCTATGTGTGAAAAACTATTCACTGCAATGGCCTCAGGATCATCAGAGAAACAGCCTCATTTAAAGAGGGCATATTCATACTTAGATGGAGCTTTATTGCATTTTAATCGCTATACCCTTAAACCTATAAATATACTCTAATGCTGAAATCAGTTTTGAACTTTTAAACTTGATTTTAAGGCCATCTTTTTTTTTTTTTTCCCTTTCCTTAACTGAAATGGGAAAAAAAAGCCCAAACAAAAATCTGCATAGTGATTGTACACTGTAAGTTGCTGTGCTCTTTTGCATAAAAGATTTTCCATATTACAGCAGGGGGCTTTCTCCTGCTATGTCAGTAAGAAGACGAAAATTCATTTCTTACATCCGCCTGTCATTTGCCCTTTTATGATCGAACCGTATACTATCAGGCAACCACAAAAGTGACAAAAGCTTTTGCAACTGAATACATCTGATAATTGCGGTGTTTGGCTAAATTTAGGACTACAGTGGCTGATACTGCAGTGTTTGATAGAGGAAAAAAAAGAAGAAATGGTGTGCTATCCCATTTTACAGTCCGAGAGGCTTTAGTGATTACCTTACATGATCCATCACCTTAAACAGTGTTTCTATTTTGATAAACTCCTAGATTTTAAGGATATATATATTTTTAATTTTAAGGATTAATATTTTTTTTTTAATACAAACCAAGCCTCTAAATCAACACTTCAAAGAAGCAGGTACCCATGGGGTTGCCTTTCCAGTTTATGTATTTTGAGGTTAAAGTAATTCACCTTTGCAGAGCACCTGCTAGGTATGTACAACCCCTGGGGTTTGTGCGTGCTTTGGGGCATGAAGGTGATGAGATCTTCCCAAGAAACAGATTTGCTGTACTGCTACTGTAGGAAGTTGTGGGAAAGTCAGGGAGGTTTTTCACATGGAAACTCCACAGAATTTTTCCTTTATATAAGGGAGACGATGACTGTGTGCTGCCTTTGGAAGCATCCTGTGTGAGATGTTTGTGCTAACCAAAGAATATTGTATTTACTCAAATAAACTGCACTCATCAATTGATACATTTTGAAATCTAGGTGGGAACCATATGGTCTAGATGACCTTTAAATGTCCCTTCCAACCCAAGCATTTCTATGATTCTATGATTTTACGATTCTATGATTGATTCTATGGACTGTTCCAAAGATGATTAATTGCTATGAATGGGAAGATTCGACCAAGACTCTTTCTTAAAGAGTATCAGCTAAAAGCAGGTTCTGATTTTGAGTTTGGCCAAATTGTTTTGAAATTTGCATTCCTAAGAATATGAAAAGAGTATGAGAAATAGAGTTGTACACTTGTTCAAGGAAACTCAAGATTTTAATGTATCGGTAAAAGTATTTCAATCAATGAAGACAATTTAAAGCAATATAAGCACTTCCTGTTAATCTATAGTAATTATTATATGACTTGATTAAACACAGTCTGGCAAAATATACACCACTTGGGGGACCCTGATCTGCACCTTGCCCAGGCAAAAGCTCCAGTGAGAGGTTTTCATTAGCTGTGCAATGCTAAGGCTTTAAAAACTTCACCAGTCTACAGTCTAACACGAATCAATATAACTATCAGTATTAGACTGATATTACAAACAAATAATTTTCTTCCAGAGCAGAAAAATCTTTCCATCAGATCATAAGAGGATACTGAAGTGAGAAATTATTTTATATGAAGTTCTTTCCAATGGTTATTGTTTGTATATGTAGCCATTTAGGGTTTTCTGAGGGTAGCTTTAAGTTCTTGTTATTGATTTGATGTGTTTTAATATATTTTCATGACCTTTCAAAACACATTGTTAAAAACTCTATATTTACTTTGTTGCTGTGTACAGACATTGATATAATTAATATTTAACCTGTGTACCTCCAGAATGAATCCTCCCTTCCTCATCCAGATCATACACATTGCAAATCAGGAGCACTGTCCCCTTCCTTTATGACTGAATTGGAGAGAAACACCACAATCAAAGAGAGATACAGTAAATAAAGAAAGGGGTGATGGAGGTGACAGGCACTGGTCACATTGGAGGAAGGTACTTAAAAAATATTTTTCAAGTCTTTGTTTCGTATTTTATGGTTATTAATTTATCAGGAAACTTGGATGTGGAGGACAACAAAAACATGTGTGTACTGTATAGCATAGGGGACAAAAAAAATAATCCAGAGCCCAGTGGGTGAGCGATTGGATTTGTCTGGGCCTGATTCAGTGTTACCAAGAAGGGACCAGGGATAGCTTCCAGGCATTTGTCCCAGTGGGACCTGGTGGGTGTTCAGGTTTTCACTCTGTCCCTAGCACATTGAGCTTTTAGCTCCCAGTGAAAAGAAATGATGAAGTGGACCAAAATGTTAACTGAAGAAAATAGAGATCTTCAGAGCATTTGTCAGGATAAAGCCATTAATGGGACTGTAACTGTGATGAACACTCGAGTCTTTGACTTTAATAATGGCTGATGATAATATTATTAATACAGACGATTCACACTTAATTTTTATTTCAGATTATATTTTTAAATATTTAAAATGGGCTTTAGAATATGGCTATTATTAGGACTTATCTGATGTTACGCTAGACTTCCATGTCCTTTGGATATAGTACATAAATGCAGGAGCTGTGGCATACACTCCATCAAATAATCTCCCTGGAATTCAGTATGCAAATTACAGGACACTAAGATTTGAAGTACGATGGTTTTAATGTAGAGTATGTAAAAATTATTACTTGGGCTTTAATGAAGAATGGATGATATTTACGATTCCCATGTTAAGATTTTGGTGTCTTGGTACTGGAAGTCTGGGTTGCCTCTGGTTTCCAAGGGGGCTTATTCATCCTCTGTGTGTTGAGAGCTCTCCTACTAGGTGTGCTATTGAGCACTGTGCTGCAGTACAAGATGAGTCCCCAGGACCAAAAGCACAAGGGCTTTGCTGAACTGAAGTTTTAACCTTGCCAGAGGTGACATACATTACAGAGCGGATTGATTCCTTCCCTTGGTTGTGGTTGCATTAGTATAAGGGTGCTATAGGCAAGGACTGTCCTAGCAGCTAGGAAGTCCTACCTGTGAGCCTGTGAGGCTGTAGCAGCTGGAGGACTGGGCTGTGGAGCTGGGAGAAGAGGTACAAAGAGTCTCAGGGGATCCCAGCTCATCCTTGCAGAAGTCTCATTATGGTTTTGCATTCCTTCTGTTCACGGGCTTGGGAAGCTGTTGGGAGCCTCATAGCCAGCTTGGATTTGTGGGAGGAGAAGGCCCAGCTACTATGAGCTGGCTGAAATGGGTCTTGAAGTAACTTATCAGCATCAAAGGGGTGACCAGCTGCTGTGGCTGTGACGAGCTAAACTCAAATTCAGCATGCCTGCACTAGAGTCACTTCTGGTTGTCTCACAGCCAGCCTGAGTGGGGCAGATGGAAGGCACATGTCTTGCTAGAGGTCAGACAGTAAGTCAATAGCTTTACCAAGCCAAGATACTAGGACCTTTTATTTTCTCAAAACCATACGCTGCTCTCTTTTAAATCTTCTGGGGGTGGCAGATGGGTAGAAGCCACCTCCTTTCAGAGCAAAGGTGGCTGGTGGCAGGGTAAATGCCACTACACCTTCCCAGAGGGTGTTGTGCTGTCTGTGCCACTTACATGATAGAGTGAAATCTGGGAAGAGGAGAGTCATTGGAAACATCCGTTTAGCTTCTCTTCTAACCTTGATGACACTGCTTAGCCTAATGCAATGCAAACCCCTACTTCTTACATGGTGAGGTTTTCTGGAGGGCTGATTTAAGTCTGTAGGTCAGTAAAACTGGTAGAAACCAGTCACTTTTCTGGAGATCCTGGGGCATATTGAGGGGGTAACCAGAAGATTTTATACAACAAATCTCTCAACTGTCTGAACAGTCACTGTCTCTTCCCTTCTCCGGCTGACATTTAGTCCCCTTGTTGCAGCCATGGGATGACGACGCACTGGCAAGTAGTTACCCTGAAGTTCTACCTGACTGGGGAAAGGAGATTTCCCTTTGAGCCAAAACTTTGTGCCTCAATGGGCCCAGCTCATTTATCTTCTTCATCTCCTCAGGATCCTCCCAGTTGCCCTGTTTCCCTTCCCTTCCCTTCATGCCAGCTCCGATGCTGGCACCTCTTCATCTCCTCAGGATCCTCCCAGTTGCCCTGTTTCCCTTCCCTTCCCTTCATGCCAGCTCCGATGCTGGCACCTCTTCATCTCCTTCAGGATCCTCCCATCTGCCCTGTTTCCCTTCCCTTCATGCCAGCTCCAACGCTGCTACCACCCCTGTGCAGCCTCTTCGGTGCTGCCACCACCCCAGGGCTTGCAAAGCCACTGTAGCCCCATGGGCTGACGGAGATGGTGTAGTGAGAGTGACCAGCACAGCATTTGGAGTCACCTGAGGTGGCTGCAGCAGAGCCTGGAGGGGGCCCTGGGTAACCTCTGCTAACACATGTCCTCCTGGTGTGCCCTGGCTCAGGTGGCAGGCACCTTCATTTGCAGAGAGACCAGCAAGGGAGTCTTTGTGTTGTGGTACAATGAGGTGTCACTCCTCTGAAGAAGCAGGAACCCTCTTGCTTCCTGAAAACTAACAGTAGCTTTCCCTGAGAGGTTCGTATTTTACGGGAGGCATGTAAACTTGCAGTCCTGATTATACAGCTGTTAGCCTAGTTCTGGGAAACGAGCGCATGAAAATGAGTGCAGAAAATGAGCCTTCTAATAAGGCTCAAAGACTTTGAACTTCCCCTATTGTCACCATAGGTCTTCCCCTACTTGCTTAGCGGAGGGAGAACTATTCAGCTACAATCAAATAATGCAAATGACCTGAAGGAAATTCATCCTAGAGACACTTGCTGGATACACTGCTAATATGGTTTCCTCTCTTTCACTATTCAACCAGAATCTAGGATGACCTTTCCAATGAAACATAAAACCTACAATGTGCACCCTTACTAATGTATTCTAATGCAATTAGTTCGTACAAAAGGCTTGTTAAATTTGCGGTATCTCCTTTCACCTTTACAATAATTGCTAGTGATCCCAAACCATAAGTGTGTGTCATTCTGCAAGGCTCCTGAACTGTAAATAAAATGGGAAGTTTATTTGATAACTCTCCTGCCTGTCTCCTCAACAGTCCTGCTTTTCTTGAAGAGGTGTTTTTTCATGAAGCCTATCAGAGGCTTAAATCTGGCTCAAGAGAAAGGGTCAAAAGAGAAGATATAAACTGTAGTGAGGTATTAGGGCAGGAGTCATACTGCCACTTTACATCATTGTGCTTTTTGAGGGGCAAGAAAAGAAATGCTAAGGTTAATGAGAAACATGGAGGCTTACAACATTGCTGGGTAGAGGCTCCATTTTGCTGAGGAAATAGAGGAGGATACTCCTCCCTTGGTGTGTTTATCACACTGCAATCCCTCCTAAATAGTTTTGTCACACAGAGAAACCCATGAATAATTACCTCCTTACATCTCTTGAATCGTGCAGGGAAGTTGCCATCCCAAATATATGTCCATTCTGCCGTTAAGCTGCCATGAGAGCGAGATGTAAGGGCTTCTGGAAGAATGTGACACTTGGGTGGGTAGGATGGTGCCATAAGCAAGTCTGGTCCATTAACCAAAGTCAGCTCATCAAGCTCACTGGGATAAAGCCAGCCTCAATGGCTAAGGCAGCCCTGGCTGGCTTCTCCCTGGTGGTAGAAATTCCACCTGGAGAGGGATGACAGTACTGCAAAGTACCCTGAGCATCTGGGTGCTTCAGAGGGGTTTGAGGCAATAATTTTGTCCCATAAAATTAATGAAAGTGATGTTAGTTCAGTGATTCTGCTCCACAATTTCTCTTGTTGGTGAATGTTCCCCAGCATGTGAGAGACAGAAACAGGTATGATCTTGCACTTTTGCTCTGAATTGTTACTATTACATGAATTGCTGCTATTATTTTGATAAACCTTTCTTACCCTGAAGTCTTTTTTCTCCTCAAAATAACTTTGCACAAGCAGAGAGTCACTGTGACACACTGAAACAATGTTACATTTCCATTCCCCCACTCTGGCATGTAAAGTCACAGGAAATGAGCTTTGCTAAGTGACGGACATGAGGTCAGGGAGAAATAATTATTTCTTCAATCTAGTATCTTTATGTGCTCAAGTAGGGTGGAATCAGGGTCTCCCACCATCCTGTGAGGTCGAACTAGAACATCCACAAATCTGTCTGGGAAATCCTTTTTGGAGCTAGGAAATCCAAGAGAAGGTAACTAAGTCTAGGAGAGGACTCCCACAAAGCACATAAGTCCACACAAAGATGGTTGGTTCTATTCCCCTACCCAGAAAACTTTTTGAGGAGGACTTTGGAGATTTTTTACATTTGCCCAGGATTTCCAGCCACCAGGTAACCCTACCACTGCCAGGGCTGCAAACAGTCTGTGGGCATATACATGTGTACGTTAGCATCCTCTGTGGCACAGGCTTGGGGAGTCCAACACCAGACTGAGTGATGGCCAAAAATCCACCCCGCTAGTGTAGCTATAATATTCACTCATGGTGAATCACAGTTTCAAAGTGGCCTGGGGCTGTGCAAGGAGCTGAGCTGAAATACTATTAGACCGCAGCAAGTGGTTTTGTTAGTGCTAGACTTGTCTTAGTGCAGCTGTAGGAGCTGAGGAGCAGTTTTTTTGAAACAAAAGCTGACTTGGTTGTGTAAATCTTGCCCCTTTCCTTTGCGTTCCAGTAGGTTTGGATGAAGAACTGGCAGATTACAGCTGATATCAAGGTATATGTTGGCTTTTTATCCCATTTATTTGTGTAGGTTCTCAGTTACAGAGAAATAAATGGATCCAGTAAGCACACAAAGAAGAGTTTATCCTTCTTTGTTACGAGCTTTTTACTATTTGCTTTCTCATCTGTCCTGTCTTTTTTGATGCAAAACCTTCTCCTTACTGTCTAAACAGGGCAGTGTTGGTATTTATTTTTTTTAACATCAGTATTTAATTGTGGGCAGTTCCTAATCATCTACTGCTAATTTAAAGTGGGAAGATGAACTCCTTGATTTGACAAACTGCTTTCTGAAGCCAAGGGGAAATGCTGCTGTGCAAGAACTATGACCTGCTCATGATAAGCAATAGGTCTTCTTTGCATTTTCCTTAAGTGTAGTATCTGCAATGTCTGACTTGAAAACCCCTTCTCAAATATTTTGTCAAACAGCAGTAACACCGAAGTATTTGACTTGGCTTTCTTTGGTTGTTGTTATAAAAAAGGAGGGAGGAATAGGTTTTTGGCAGGTATAAATGGTTGAAATAAATGCAGCTACACAGCTGGGGATCTGGTCCTGTGGTGTCTGATGAGGAAGAAACTAACTACTTTTTATCCCTGAGGCAAGTTAGGTTAGTCGAAGCTCAGTTTTCCTGAACCACTTGTGCCCGTGCCAGTGGTGGGAGCTGCTGGCACACCATGCCCAGCCCCGTGCCTGAGTTTTCCCGCTCGGCACTTTGATAAACTTGTCCTAAGCTAGAACCTAGGCACTAGCCAAATGCAAGCAATCCAGGAATTTGAGCTTGAATACAAGTCAGAGCTTGCAGATCTGTATTGGTTGTGAAAGCATCTTGATCTGCAGGAAAGATTTCCTTGTGCTGTTTTCTGTGCAGAACTGATGGGATCGGGATTACTGTCTATCACACGACAAGGGAACCTGCCAGCTTGTAGAAGGTATGTGATTAGAGAGGACCCTAGGGTAAGGCGATTCCCAGTGGGGCTTATAAGGGAGCGAGTACTGCTGAAGCAGCACACATTACTGGCTTCCACTGCTGGGAAGCCAGGGCTGGCATCACTGCAGACACTCCCCACCAGTGGATGTTGCTGCAGGCACATCAGAATTTCTTAATGTAGTGAAGAAGAAAGGGGGAAGAGGACAGCAGGGAAGAGAAATCAGGGGAAAAATGTATAAAAAATTCACTACATAAATTAGCTGCGCTTCTTGCAGCAAAACTAACAGTTTCTTTTGAATGTGAATTCTGTTGCTTCTCTTAACTAAATGCCTAAAGGAATTGTATCACATAATATACAAGGGTAATTATTAAAAATGCATAAATAGTCTTGTAGGTACAAAAAGTTGCAACTTGTCTCCAGCAAAACATTAAAAGGTTTGCATATGTCAATGAATTACAGGCTGTTTGCTTTTAATCGCTGCTATTTTGGGAGTTCCTGTAAGGATGTTTTTAGAAGAAACACATTTGGTAATTGGAGGAGGCCACCCCATTGTAATGGGCAGTTGAAACCCAAAGGAGGCCTAGTGAGGATTATTCAGGGTGTCTAACGGTTTTGGCTCTGGCTTTGGGTGTTAAGTATCGGCTAACATGTTTATGCCTGGCCTTCAGATGTCCAAACACAAAGGGTCTTTTCTTTTGCTCCTGGCAAGAATCCAGGCCAATCTTAGAATATTTGCCCATCCTCCTCTTCTGTATCCGACCCATCATTGAGGACAGTGTTTCTCTTGGAGTTTCATCTGAAAAACACTACAGCAAAGGAATGCTCACTGACCCAGAAGCCCAGTGACAAGAAGAGGGAATTATATATGTATGAATGTCTGCCTTTGGGAAAAAAAGCGCATGGAAAGAGAACTACAACAAATCCAAAGTTTCTTTCCAGATTGAGCCACCTGGATTTTTCCTTTTCAAAAGTCAGAGCTGGCGGGCACACTTGGATTATTTTATTACATTTTTTTTTAATTTTTATTTTTTAAGGCAAAATACTATGTTTAGACATCCTGCTTAATATTACAACTCTGAGATTCAAGAGATAGAAGATATATGTTTGTGTTCAAGAGCACAGGCATCAGTTCAGATTGATACTTGGAGATTATCCTGAGCTAGAATAATGTATTTATGACTAGGGTCAAAGGGATTACCCAGATGAATAAGGCCTAGCAGGATCAGGCTCTGCTGCTTACAGCCAGCCAGGAATGGATAATGTGATGTGAAAACAGACCTTTTCGGATTGTTTTCTGCAAGCTTATGCATCTGTTTTCTGTCTCTGCATTTGAAGCATTTGATGTAGTCCTTAATATTGATCAATATTTTCTTTTTTATTCTATATGTTTGACACTAGTCTGTAGTTCCAGCTGATGGAAAAAGATAAGTGCTTCTTGAAAGCAACGAGAAGCCAGTTTCTAAGGACTTGGGTTGTTTGTAACAGAAAGGATTACCAGTATGAACACTGCGGGATCAGTCCCAGGGTTTGTCATCAGAGTGCTCCAATGTTTATATTAAAAAAGATCAGACATAGAAAACCTGCATTCAGCTAAGTCCTCATGTTTCTCAGTTTCCGCAGATATGCACAGTATCTGTAACGTATCTTCTCAGTTTAAAGTCTGATGCGCTACAATGAATGGCGATGACAGATCACAATAAATGCATTTTACTGGCTAACAAGATGGGAAAGAAAACAAACGGTATTCTTATGTCTTAATTACCGGCTTCTGCATTCAGGCTTTGTTTCAATAAGTGCAATTCATCAACTGCTTACAAGAAGTATTTAGTTATTGAGAGTATTTGCATGTTGTTGATCTCCTTCTAGTGTAGTTAATGTGTTTGTATTTAGGACTCACAGAAGGACCCTGAATCTTTGATGTTCATACCACTCTGTCTCTGATGAAAGAGCCTCTCCTTTCCTTAATCCAGATTGCCAGACAATGCTCCCAACTCCAGATTTTCAGTGGGGAAGTGCAAGGAAAGTGAAGTTAACTGACAGAAAAGAGCTGGAAGGCAGGTTACTCTAATTATGCTGGTAGCAATGCCAACACTGTTGTGTTTGCCTTCTCTTAAAGTGTGATTTAGATGGAAAGACTAAAAGACCAGCCATCCTAATGACCTTACAAAATTCCCTCTGCTGCTGAAGCAAAGGCAAAAACTCCAACTGATTTCAAGAGGGGCAGGATTGGGCCCTTAGGCTGTACATAAGCATCTGTGTTGGAAAAGAGAATGTACAATGTTGGATGCTTCTTATAATATAAGATTAGATCAAATCCTTTCAGTGCCCTGAAGCTTTATACCTTAATGCTGGTCTACCTGTGGCAGATAACGAGTGAATGCCTGTCAGCATGGATCATCCTCTCAGCATTCACTAAAAACGTACAATTCTCATTTTGCAGCATTTGAGATCTTTTAAAATACAGTCTAGTGGGAATAAAATGCAACATCAGGACAAGTAGCTCCAATTTTTCCTGATCACTGGCATATCCAAGGTATTTTATACATAGAGATGCCTGACAGCCAGTCAATGGACAGCCAGAAAATCAGTTAGTTGTTAATCTTCTTGTAGAGATGTATGAAAATTATATGTAGCTAGTCTGAGGGAATGGTTTCCCAGGCAAATAAACCGGTATTTTCAACAAAGGCAGACATATGGATGCTTTTTGGGTGAAATGAATTTCTCCTGTCCCATGTCTAATCTGCCCAGGATGGAAAAGTTCTCACCGGAGTGTGACCTTGTCTCACAAGCACCCAGTGACCACAGCTGAGTGGAGCTCCGTAACTCCACCCCGGTATTCAGGCTGGGTGACTGACCCTACAGTCTTCTGCACACCCAGGCTCCTGGGTGGTGGTGAGCACCCATGGCCTGTCCCAACCCCAGTGAGGGCACAGCCATAGTAGGAAACTAGGAAATACTGTGATTTGACCTGACTAGGTCAAAAGAGAGCACAACAAAATAACTACACATTAGAGTATGTTGCAGGAGCTGCCCTGAAGTGCGTGGCTGCCCAAATCCTACTGACTTTGGACAGTTGGCTGGAGCTTTCCTGGGTGCACTTCTGTGTTTGGGGATAGAGATTCGCCTTTGTGTTAGACACATCATCTTACCTGAACTTGCACGCTTGTAGGGGTCTGAGACTTCTGAGGAAGCAGGCATGCCATCCTACCAAACCCCAAGCCAAACCCACTACCCAGTGTGGTGGGGTGGGACACATGGCACAGAGTGGCTTAAAGAGCTGTACTCCCTTCTCCCCCCAAAACAGTGTGCCTTCGCCTGTCTTGCCTTCACATCCCAGGCTGCCTGCAGGCACTGGGTGGAGAGCATGCTGCTGCCTGCAGAACTGGCAGGCAGCCTGAGGCATGGTCATGCCAACAGCAAACACTGCAGAGAGCTGCCCAGCGGCACTCAGGCTTTGCCCCCACCTAATTTGCAGGTATAGACACTTTACTTGCCGATGCCCAGATGCCCTCACCAGCCCTTCGTTTTACAGCAGAGGACAAAACTGTGCAAGCCTCATGCCTCACAGTCTGAGGTTGTGGAGGTGAACTCTGAAGACCTCTGGCTTTCTCTCTGCCCTGCTTTTTATGTAGGAGTCGGACAGAGCTGAAATGGGACTAAGCATTTCCACCCCACACTTTCATGACTGGAATTTTGAGCCATTCATTTTTTTTTGGAATTAAAAGCTGCTTTTTACATAAGTAATATACAGTAAGTCAGTGAATACCAATTAAAAGCATATTTCACAAAATTAGACTTTCAGTTGCCTGTTCTATTGAATATTAGTCGGTAATAAGCTTTCCTCATTTCCCTGAGCATGTAATTTTTCCCTTGAATTCTTGAATCACTGCTTTGATCACTTCTTGATTGCTTAAAGGCTGTGAGTCAGTAATATTTCCCAGTTTTGTTGTCGCATCAAAGATCTTTGAGGGGCTTTCTCCAATAGAAGGCAGCCAAGGTTCCTGGTTGACATAGTTCATCACCACGCCAAAGCTATGCTGCACAAATGAAAACAGGGAATAATGCATCACTTTTACCCATTCGTGTAATCATTTGAATAATATGTATCTCCTCCTTAAATGGGCCAGCTGCTACACAGCATTTTTTTTCCTTGAATTTTTACACTTGAAGATATGGAGGGCAAACATTAAGCAGGAAAGGTGATTTCAATCCAGACATGCCAATGAATGGAAGCAAAGGCAGTTGCTTTCCTCTGTTTACAGATTTTTGCTGTTGCTTTATTCAGGCATTTATGACATGAACAATTCTGGCATTGAAAAGCCTCACATTTTTACAGAAACATCATTTAATGTGATAATACGCAAAGTATGACAAAAGCCCCAAACAATACAGACAATTTGCACAAGATTCAGACTTTCATTTTGGTACAGCAATTTGTATCCAACAGTGGCAGTTTTGATCAGCTTAAAATGGTTGATGTGCCTCACCACAGCACACCAGACCCTGACATCCTCGCTCTGATTTGGCTTGGGCTCCTCTTTGGCAAAACTCGGGCAGATTTCCAAAGAAGATGGGTCTGAGTAAAGCGAGGTCCAAATTCCCACTGGGACTGACAGCCAGGCAGAGTTTTCTTCAGCCTGTGGGAAAGGGGAAAGTCTATTTCCTGCACTAGCTGCTGTGACCTGGTGGCCCATGGGGGCTGTGTCACCAAAGCCTCTGGGCTTTCATCTTGGACTGAGAAACCCTGCAGTGCTGAAAGAAGGGCATCATGCCCAGCCTCATCTGAACCACCTAAATCTTCATTTTCCTTTCTTGGTGAGAGAGTCGGGGTGTGCCTAAGCACCCCTTTGGGATGCGTTGGGGTCCCATCTCCCTCAAAGGGAGAAATGGGTGGGGGAAGAGACTTGCTTTGGTATGGCCTGAAAGCAAAACGTCCCTCTGAAGAAGGATGTGAAGCTTATGGCAAATTTAACTTCTTCAGGAGCTGTGAGTGTTTCCAGTGTGAACTTCACTGCCGTCATTCCTGGAGTAAATAAATCATAATGGGAAGATATTTAAAGGGACTCTGTCACTTTGCAGCTCCTTCGTTGCAAGCAAACAGATGCCTTTCCCTGTGTTGCAAGTCCTACCTTAACGTTATTAAAAGTGAAAGAATTTTTAAAAATCCAATTTACTTGTCACTCTTTCTGCTTGTTTGCTGGTTGTGCTTTCTCACTGTGGACAATAGAAATCAATGAAGTCAGGTTCACCTGCATTTGAGTCACTTTCACTTTCAGGTTTTCAGGTTTGGGGCGGAAAGTTCAAGGGAACGGTTATTTCATCAAATACGACTGTTTTCACTTGCAATTAAAAAAATCAATGGTAATGTTTCTATTCAGACATATGTTTTGTAAAAGTCTGCTTCGGTGAGATTTAAACTTTGGACCAACCTTGGCAGTGTCCTTTGAAAGATGTAGCTAAGAAAAGCCTAGTGGCATTAAAAATAATACTTTTCATTATCATGGCAGATGGAGACCAGTTATGTAGCAGGGCCCCATTTTTATAGGTATTGCATAAATAAGGGATAAAGTACAGTTACAGCCTCTGAAATAGGGGGTATACACATCCCAAAGAAGAACAAGGATAACGAGATACTAACATTCAGCAGTGTGAGCCATGACTTCAGCAGCCCAAGAAACCACAGTTCTTGTAGATAACATGGCAAAAGCTGTTCTGCAAAGGAATATGAAAGCAGATAAAGGAGTAACTTTCCAGATATTTACAGAGATTCTCATAAGCACAAGGGGCAGCTTTTGATCAAAGGCTATAAATCTGGGTGAATCTAAATGCTGTTTTTTTCCCCTTCTCTGGAGTTCCCTATTCTGTGCTTCTGCAGGAGGGCTCAATTTAGGTCCTCATAATGGTATGCAAACTTGCAAAATGTATTCCAGCTGGGGCAAGCTCTCTAGGTAAGGCTTCCTTCTTGCTCCAGCAGATCTTCAATTCAGGGAGCTGCTGAAAGAGTGAAACACAGAATAGCAAGTGCTGTTTGCATTCTGAGAAACAGCCCTAACCTACTGCTGCTGCCCATGTCACAAAGGATTTCAGGATTGGGCCTCAAGGTTCTGCTTTCTATTTATTTCAGACTAGTGTGTTCCTATGAGATATTGTCAGTATAATCTAATTTTAGTAAAAGTACATGGTTTGAATAATTAAGAATTGGTTTATTTATTTAAAAATGTAGAGTCAGCTCAAAGAATTTGTAATCTAAAGGTGGAGGGTTTTTTTCATAACATTTTAGTGGAAATGTCATTGATTCCAAGGAATAGGTTTTGTGGTTTTCTATTGACTGAGATGACTAGCCAGAGTGCCCCTGGTGACCTAAAAGACTTGCCCTTCTTCCTTGCTGAAGGGTGAGAAATGCTTGGGCAAAGAAGTCTCTACTTGCATGACTAGCCACTGTTAATAGCCTGGCCAGTAATTCACACATTTGGACTAACCATTTATACTGTGTTTGGCGTATACTGCTTAATCCTGCAAAATGCAAAGCAGCACCAGGAGTTGATCAGGGACAGATCAGTTCCTTTTCTACTTAGAGAAGTGATGAAACTTCCAAATCCAGGCACAAAACAACAGAAAATGGTAGCTCCAGGTTTCAAATACCAAGCACTGGAACATGACTGGATCAGAATCTTGCCTTGGGCTCCTGCTGGACCGAGAGCTAAAGGTGTCACCCGAAAGGAGTTGGTTTTTGTTTAAAAATGCTGAGACTACAGATTCTGTTAAGTGAACACCGCTTCATCAAGTAGCTATCTGCATGCCTTTCAGTCACTGCTCCTTCATGTTCTTACAGGCAGCACCCAATTGCTATAAATACCTGCAATGTATCATTCAATTCTCCTCCTTAACATAAAACTTCGGCTTTAGAGGATAATGGCATCTGTTATTCCTGCCATTTCTAAATCTCCCGCTGTTGCTAGATGATACCAGGCAGGGTGGCAGGAGGAGGCGATCAAGTTGCTTCCAGGTAAGCTGGCAAATCACTCTGCGGAGCTGGCGGGGCCACCAGGTCCCCTCTAAGGCTATACGTATCATGGGCAGGAAACTCCCAGACAGTGAACCCTCTTGTACTGGCAGACTGGGAGTTGTTTTTAAAGGGGGGAGAGATGGGGGATAAGAAAAGAAGACCTTGTAGAAAATTCCAGTCTCTATTCATAAGACTTGTGATAAAAATGACCTCATGTGTTTCATAGTGCAGCAAACAGAGTTGAAGAATGCAGTCTTGTGGCCAAGAGGAGGGTGTTTCAGTGACCACTTAGGAATATTTGAATCACACAGTGGCTTATTTTGCTGTTCTTTCTTATTCCTGACAACACAGGGTTTAGAAAGGCTCTTTGAGTAGGATGAGGACACTGAGGTTTTAGTACAGATAACTCAGCTGGACTTTCATCCCTACACAGCTTTACAGAAGGAGGGTCCAGATTTTTGGCCTTCTAGGACATCTCGTAATCTATCTGTGTCTGTCTGTCATAGATTTAATCCTTTAAGCTATGACCCTAAAAACCCTCGGAGGCCAAACTTATTGCGGAATGAAGCACTTAACACAAGCAGAGTTTTCTGCAATCAGTAATAGAAATATTTTAAAATACTTTTATTTCCTTAAAAGAAAAAAGAACCTATAGTGGTGAAATCTATTCAACCCCAGCACCGCTGCTATTATACGCAATTGTTACAAAGCTTAGAGTGACTAATGATACCTCTTCTCTTTGGCTGACATGTTCAGAAACTTCCCTGTTCTCTCATTTTCACCATGCAACCCAAATTTGTCTTTCCAGCACTTCCTAAAAGTGAATGGTCATATGAGTACCACCTGGATCACCCAATTTCTCAGCCCAGCTCTTATCCAAACCTCTGCAAGGAAAACAAGCTTACAGGTTCTTATGTCCAGCTTCAGGATCTGACGCATGAGGTGACCATTTCCTTGGCTTCTTATGAATCTGGAGATCCCAAACCTGTATCAACAGTGGTATGCCTAGGACATAGCAAACATAGTTTGTGGCTCTGACATGCCATCAGCTGCTCAGTCCTCAGGGATGTTTCCAACTCCTTTATTTTTGACTTTTTGCCTACTTGCAGCTTTTTAGAGATCTGCATTGGGATGGAACCAAGCAGGAATTGCAAAGCTCCTCTCCCATAATAAAAGCTCCCATAGCAGCCTGCTTCTGGCTCTTTGTCTGCTTTTTGGAGAGGCCCTACCCTCCTGCACAGACACAAGAGATTTCAGCTGAAACACAGGTCTCCCCTTTGCTGTCTCCCCCCTCTTCCTGAGACTTAAGAGGAAATAGAATGCCGCAATATAAGCATGAGGGTTACACTTGTATTTAGTTCAATGGCCTCTTCTTTCTAACAGTTTACTTTGTCTCTTCTAATTCAAGCATGTCAGTAGCAAGTATCATATCTGTGACATCGATAATAAAAATCCCATTGTAAATGCCGGGGTGTCATTTTCCATTCTGCCTAAACAATCCCGAGCTTTGTACTTTCAGGAGTGGCCTCTGTCTTTCACAGGTGACATTTGCAAATGGGGATCCGCATGTGTGAACTGCGCAGCTCACCATCTCATTTCCATACGTACACGCTGGCATAAGCGCACTTTACGTCAATGAAGAGGCTAGTCCGGTGAAGAGGCAGGTGGAAATTTGGCTATATTGGATTTACTTTGCATGAGTGTCAGCCCGGCAGAGGTGGTGGAGGCACGCTGTGCAGTATGCGGTGACTTCCAGTGCAAATCCATGCTCTTTGTTCAGAAGTGAAAATTGGGAAAACCATCTAAGCTTATGTGTTTTGACTCTGAAATGCTTTTCTTGACATGCTGTCACCTGGGGAGCTAAGCGAAGTTGATACCTGACATGTGTGGAAAGCAGCCAAAGGTGGTAGTTCCAGACCTCTGGAGCAGCTGGACATCTCTACAGGCCCTCAGAGATGTGGAAGATACAGATCCCAGTTGGGCAGGGCTGGTTTTGAGCCAACCAGGACCTTTTCTGCCTCACCACTATGGCTTCTTCTGTGGCTCTGCCAACATCGCAGTGGTAACGAAGAAGTGGTTCATTTTCAGAAGATGTGGTCCTTGGCAAGGCTTAGTTTACTGAGTAGGGGGTCAAAATTGTCTATTTTTGTGAACTTAGCCTTCTTAGAATTACAGCACTATTTATACACTCTCATAAATCACACCAATTACTCTAAATATGTACCAACATCCACTAAAGCAGCTAAAAAGGAAAAACTATGAGACTATTTAGCATGGTTACAGCATCTGTGAAAAAGACATCTTTTATGTGTAACACAATTTGTACAGAATTAATGAAAATATCCAGGGCTGTTTTTATGAAGTAATTTGTCACATTAAACTAAAAAAACCTAAGGTTATGTTGGACATGAAAAGAAACTCCCCGAAGGTCAAAGCAATTAAACATTGGAACAACCCACCAACCCAGAGGTCACCAAGGCCTCATCTAATGAGAACGTTCAAACGGGAGGAAATCCTGCAATCGTCTCTACTCATTCCTTCACCAGGTTAAATACCCATTTGAAGTTCTGGCACAACACAGCCATTGGAAAAATTCCCATGGGCTTGATCGGGACTGCTCTTTTTTATTCCTTTCCCCACCCCCCAACCCCAGAATTTAATAAAACCTTTGTATTTCAAACAGATCTGGAATCGTCTGCATCTTCTATGAATTCCTGTAAACCAAAAGGCCTTCAAGAAACCTAGCAGTAGCACCTTCAGTAGTTTTTTCTTTCTTCCTCTGTATTAATATTAATAGCTAACATTTGGCTGTTGTGGACAGATTCACATTTAATTGTTTCCAAGGGAATGTGTGTGTTCACAATCAGAAAAGAACTACTGCAGAAAGCAACTTCAGAAGAGAACCATTCAACAGGAGAGTGTTTATACAAATCTGGCAAGTCTGTAGCGTAGCTTTTAGTATTCAGTCATATCTTTTCATAGTTTGGAAATCTCAGTAACAAAAAGGACTCATCACTAACAACCAGAGAATTTGTATGCTGCCTTAACCTTCTGGAAGAAGATATAATAAGATTTTTAAATACCTTTCCTTTAAAACTGACATAGAAAAATGCCAGGTAAGCTCACACAGATTTGTGGAAAGAACTATGTGGGTCAAGTGCTGCAAATTTTTTGTGAGCCTCAGATGGGCAAACCGTTTTAGAGCCAGTAATGATAGCACAGCAAAGAGCAGTTTCTTGACATTTCTTCCCTTCAGTGCTTTACTGCCTTGGTGCTTTCATTAACACTGCTCCCTCTTGTTTTCCACTTCTCTTTTCTATTTTTTTTTTTTTTTTTTTTTTGTTGGGTGCATGGATATCTGAGAAATATCGTATAGTACTGGGTTGTCAGGAATTTATATTCTACAGGTTATCATTTCCATAGGCATTTCCCTATTTTAGAACAGGTTCTTTTACTACAAACAAAGTCCTCCCCATCCCCCCAGAAAAGAAGGAACAACGTCTTTGTGAAAGTTTGAAATATTTGATGTATTTTTATATTAAACAAAAAGATAAAAGACAAAATAGTACTTGGGACTATGTACCATCATCTGTCCCTGTACTGAGGTCCATGTGATTCTGTGCTGGAACTGGGAGTAAAACCAATGCAACAGGCTGGAGTTCATTATGCAGTGATGAAATCTTGTAACTTTTCATCTGAAACAATCTGAGTCTTGATCCAGTTAGATTAGGAACATGCATTGTTTATAAGACATAATTTGGTATTTCGTGCTTTTTGTCTAAGTAAGTGGGATATAATGCATTCCTGTTTTCTACACTTGACTGCTCATCAGCTTTAAATTCAGATTGAACAATAATGGTATTCTGCAGTGTGGAGATGGTGTTGCAAGTAAAGATTGCGGTAATGACTGATGCTGATGTTTTATCAGCAATCACCATATACAAATGGGAAATGGCTTGAAACACACACTTCATAATGATTTATCCATAACTTCACTAATTCTCCTCTGTTAAATAATGATATCATTGCTCTACCCATGTCAGACATCATTCATGTCTTGCTTTCCTTCCACAGTTGTTGAGTTTGAGGGTTCATTTTAATGTGTTTTCTCCAGCAGAACAGCAGACACATAGAGCTGACAGGGATGAGAGGGCTGAGCTGAAAGTTTTTCCTTTCTTCCCCTGTGAAAATGCACCTCAAAATAGTATTCATGCTTACCACAAAGAAGAGAAAAAGCATTTGGTGTTCTGAAATGTAGAGGTAATAGGACATGGAAGAACATCTAGGAGAAGGAAAATTCAAAATCTATATTCTGTGTTTTCCTCATTGTAAGAAGCTACACAGAAAAATCAGCTTGAGACACCAATTTTCTTAAAGGAATCAGAATTTAGACATGACACAATCATTAATATTGTCAATGCATAAACCCACTCAGCAGCATTTTAAGTCTGAGAAGGTTTTTTTATGCCCTACCGGTGCTTTCACATGCCACAAGCACATGGTTCTGCCAGGTTTCAGGCAGCGCCTGCTGGGCAAGGAAGAAATTAGGGCGGTTCTGGGCAATTATACAGGTATTTAGCTTTAAAATGAGCATTTTTAGGGCTAAATGAGTGCCCTTCAAAAGAGAATAAATCAGGATGTTCCACAATATTAAAAACTAGCATTTGGAACACTATTTTAACAATTATTTTAAAAGATATTAATCAACAGTTTGCAGAATATGGGCAAAGGCTAAATTTGCATCACTCTGCTGGGCAAGTTTAATGCCCCATTTAGCAGGACAGTGAAGAGTGAGTATATCCATCACATGGCATTAAACTCACTGTACTTGGGTGAATTTGTCCATTTCAGTGGCAAAAGGGCTCCTGCCAAAGAAAAGACAATCAGGGAATATTTCTTTCCCCCAAGGACTGTATTGTCATCCCTGCCTTTGATGTCTGCAAGGTACATTTTCCTCTGAGCTAGTTTTCATTGTTTGCTTCTCCTGGCAGAAAAATATGTACTTTTAAGGCATGATTCCTCTTATCTAACCAAAACCCAATGATTCTCCTCAAGTAACCATAGATAAGTCCCACCCCAAAGGATTCGCTGAGATCTATGTTATATTGATCCATAAGGCCTTCTCCTTATCCTCTTTCAAATCCTCCATTCAGACATTCTTTCTAAGACTGCAAAGCCATGGAAACTGAAAGGAAAAGTTTTAAGTAAACACACAGCAACAGCAGATTAAAACCTGGTGCAGGCTCTGTGACGAGGTAGTGGTTCTGTGTTAACCAGAGAGGAGGACACACCTCACGAGTTTGGTCTCAGCCACATAGTCCCAGAGGGAAGCATCATGTTCTGGCTTTCATTTTCAGTGGCTGGCTATGGAAAAGGGAGTGATTTTTAACAGTTTGTAATAGCCCACCAGCACAGCCCAGTTTCTTTCAGCTCTTGTCTTTTCTCCACTTGGCCGATGAAGTCCTGTGTAAAGGGTATTAAATTTTACAGGTATTTGTAGACAGGGCTAACAACAATTTGGGAACAAGGTAAATTAAGATTGCAACCCACACATTAGATAATGACAGACAACAGTAGTGGGCACCGAGCTCTCAGGGGTTTCCAGGAGTAACGTGGAAACCTCCCTCCTTTCAAAGCTCTCCCCCTCCATTCAGTAAATGGAGGAAAGATAATGAGCTTTTGTAATAGGTATGGGACTGCTAATAAAAGCTTGTCTTACTGACATCCCTTTATTGAAATTATTGCGTGTTCCTTTTCATCTTGAAGCAAGATTAAAAGAAACCTTAGGATATTACTGTTTTATTGGAACCAGGAATCTACACTATGTCAGAAGAAAGGCAAAAATCTAACCCAAATTCTTATCTACAAGTTGGAGGTGAGGACTAAATCATCATTTCCAAAGATACGATCAGACAAGAGTGATCTTTTAAGAAGAAGCTGACTTTCTGATGACAGAGATGGACACGGACATTGAATAATCTCAGGGCCAAAACTAAAAGAAGAACGTAGCCTGATCAGCAAAATGTCATGGCTAATAGTATCAAAAGCAACCAAAATAATTAAAAAGCAATAGGTCAGTCACATTGCCACACACTGATGACTGTAATAAATAATTAAAAATTCAAAACAATGCAGCCTCAGTATTATGGAAATCAAACTGGACTTTAGGGAAATTTTTTGTGACTAGATGGTCAGACACACGATCATCTTTCCCTTCATCCCCCCCTCGCCCCTTGCAATCCTTTTCCAAGGTCTTAGAGATGTGAGGTGAAAGTGAAGGTCATAATTCAAGATGATTAGGAGACAATGGTAACTTACTTATGATAACTGAATAACAGCAGCACAATTCAAAACAGATAAAACATAATCACAAACAAGCTGTAGGATTACCCATGTTGAAATAAAAGGATCAAACACTCACAGAGGCATTGATTGCACTTGGGGGTATTTTGGATCTGGATCGTGAACTTAATTTATTCCCATTAGCTCTGAGAATGTCAATGGAGCGACTCCAACACATCAAATTATATGTCTGCCTGGACTGTTATAGTATCAGACTGTAGAGCGAATCTGACCGTGACAAGTCAAAATAATCAGCTAAGTCATAGAAGAGGGGTGGGGTATACAAATAATTAAAAAACAACAGGAAAAGGCAGCAAAAATTTCTACAGGAGTTTCAAAAGGGAGATCTGCTGTGTAACGAAAAGAGCTCTTGATCAACTTGAAACAACTTAATAGGACTTGAAGGCTAGCTAGGCTTTTGCTTTCTTAAAGTGACACTGTGAAATGATTTAAGTGCATTAATACTGTATTTTATATAACAAAATTGAAATTTGGTTTTGATTTATTTTCTCTTATTCAGTTCTGGAAACACAGAAATACAAGTATCCAGTGAAGACGGAATACCGAGTCACTAACATCAAAGACAATGTTCCCATTGACTTGACTTCCCAGCCCCCAGCCCCGTGGGCAGCAGGAGCAGCCCAGTCCATCCTATGGGTCAGAGCTGGTGGGGCAATGCATGCTATTTCAGCAGCCTGCCTTGCCTCCTGTGGCCCCTAAGTCAGAGGGGCCTCCCTGGACATTTTGCTGTCTGTGGTTAATTTTACACCATCCAATAGAAAAGCAAACCAAAATACACAGAGAAAAACATTCTCTAAGCAAGGAGATTGCACCTTAACACCATCTTATCAACAATTGGCAGGTATGAAGAAAAGCAAAAGATGCATTTTGACATGTATGCGATCTTCTCCCACTAAGACTGTCAAAGGAAAATGTATCAGAATCCCTTCTGATCTAGATGGCACATTAATCAGTACTTTTCTTGACAAATCAACCATTAAACTGAACCATCCATTTCAAGATTGCTGCATAAATCCAATTTAACAATTTGTCAGTAGAATGGAGAAGTTCAAAAATCTCTTAACCAAAACCATGAGTTATACCACTACCAGTTTTGAATTAAAGTTTGTAGAATACAGAAAGACATACAACCAGATTTCATGTTTGTTGCAATAACATCCATTCCAGTTATTCCACAGAATTCAGCTGAGTTTCT
>NW_009921406.1:82626-103150 GCF_000696875.1 Nestor notabilis | reverse complement strand
CCTGCTGATGCTAAATTTACATAATAATCTGATTGCTTGTAGGCAGCACGACACACTATTCTTACTGAGATCTTGCGCATTGCTTTTCAGCTATAGATCCCAAAATGAACACCAGACACTGAAGATCCTGGTTGTGACTTTGATGTCAGCAAATCTGTAAAAATATCAAGACTCATAGAAAGATTTTGAGATGTTAGTAGGAATACATATGTCTCAAAGCCATAAGGGACAAGAGTCATAATAAACGCAGTGGGTCATGTTCACTGCTGGTACTAATGGAGGTATAAATGGCAGCACAGATAAGATCTCATACTGGTATGAGTGGCTAAAAAGATAACATACTGATTCTGAGCTAAAGAATCCTGTAAAGCTGAAGCTGTAACAACTATCAGTGGAAGAGGACAACACACAGATATCAACTAACCAAAACATTTCCCTCACCAACATCTTTTTTGTGTTGCCAACCTTTAAGTACTACCAGTGGTGCATGAAGACAACATCTATTAATATCAGATACAATAAGTTGTTTCTATTTTCTGCTGCTAAACCGAAAAAGCCCAGTGGAGAAGCAGAATGGTTGTTAGCATTAAAACATCTGGAGAGGTCATGATTCTGTGCTTCTGCATGCATGCCTCGGTCCTCCAGGCTTCTATAAGTTACTCTCTCATATAACTTAGTCACTTTGGCAGCTCTGTAATGCTTCATCACTTATGTCTATCTAGCCAGTTTACAGCTACTTGTAGAAATTATGCTGGACCTTAGATTTTGCTCAGCTACCCTTTTTTTTTTTTTTTTTTTTTTTTTGCCCAAGGAATTGATTCATAGGAAAATATCTCTGCACCCTTTTCCCCAGTCCAACGATCTTACAAAAAAATCTATGTTACTAACTTGTGACTGCATTTTATTTAAAGCAAAATGATTGGTTGGAGTTTTGATTTAGGGAAAAGTAGCAAGATAGGGAGAAATCTGATGTCTTGCCAATAAATATCAATTAATGTTGCAATGATACAAATAGAATCAGAAAAGAGTGATACCACTGCTCCAGTTTGTCCAAAACCAGATGTAGCAGGGTACAGTCACCCTCAAAAAAACTGGTTTTACAACATTTATTTTTCCAGAGAAGTATTTCAGAAAAGGTACTTGCCACAGGCAAAGCTAATAAGTTGTTCTGTTAGCACTGAGATTTACAAAAATTGATTTTCTATTGCACTGTGTCTTCTGGCTGGATCCTCTGGTGTCTAGCAATGGGCTAGGGCTCAAGCAATGAGCAGAGTGTATTTGGGCTTGGGGTGTTTTGCCTTCTCACGTAACTTCTCTGGCATCTCTTGGTGGGTATGTGCAGCCTGTAGCTGTCTTCTTAGCTGGGGCACCAGAAAGATTTGTCTCTTTTACCATTGCTTCTCTTCATGAGACATTTAGGGACAAGGGTGACTTGGAACATTGTGCACTTCTGTTGGGTTGAGCTGAAAGTGCTAACAGGTTCAGAAGGAAGGGGAGGTGGAGAAGAAACAGAATTTCTCTCTTCCACACACGCGCGTAAGCACCGGTATGTGCAAAACCAGCATGACCATGCAAGCCTTATTTTCTTAGAGAAAGCAAGACTCAGAAATTCTCATTGACTTTGCAGAGCTCTAAGCCAGGAGCGTTGCTAGGTGTCACTGATGGCTCAGCTGGATTGATACTAGAATTACATTGTGTAATTATGGTAAATGCATTGAGGGCCATCTTACCCAGGGTATTATACATGGGAATTATAATGAGTATTTCCAGGCTCTGAAGGGCAAACTTTCAGGGCATTTCAGGGACATGAGGGACAGTGGGACCACGGGAGGTGGGATGCATAAGCCTGGTGTAGAGGAGAGCATCCCAGCTGCAGTTTTGATGTCACATTACTTCCAGTTGACACCAGGACCAGGAAGAAAAGGATCTGGCTGGGTCAGCAGGCTGAGAAATAGTGTGTGGCTGAATGGGTTAAGTAATAGGCGAGCCTTAACCCTGCCCAGACTGTGGTGAATGAGTGAGCGTGGTCCCCCTCTCCATTCCAGCAGTGACCAGGATTCCTTTCCCAGCCGCCCCCGGGATTCCTCCCTCAGGAGGAAAAGGGAGAAAAGCAAAGCCTTTCTCTCTGCTGGGTGCAGCAAGGGCATGGAGCAGTGATCCTGTGCTTCCCCTCCTCACCCCTATGCTGGCCTGCTGCTGCTGCAGAAGTTATGAGTTGCTGTTATGAAATACAAATATATGTGCAAGACTTTTACCTCCATTGAGGAGAAACACAGAATCCAAGTGAGGAAAAGCACATAAATGAGATTTGCTGTCTAAAAGTGCCCATCCAAACAGAAAGACAAATTGAGATCCGTTTGAAAATGTGGTCCTTTTCATTCTTTGAACGGAATAAGTAAGAAGGTGACTGCAGCTAATAATACTGTTCTAACCCTGTCACCTGAGTATTTCAGAACATTTTGTAACTTTCCTCACTTACCTCTCTTAAAACTCACGTCTGCAGATGACGAGTAATACTTTCCTCATTTTGGTGGGGCAAACAATAAGTGCTGTTTAAAGGGTTTGCCCACTTCCTCCAGCAAACCTGTAGCAGAGAGAGGAAGCAGAACAATATGATTCTGCCCTTTCACATTTGTGTCTTTGTTTCGTTTTACTCCAAATAACTTCAGAAATTTGTGTTGTAACAGGTATTTTCCAGGGCAGCTTCTAATATCCTGAGCCCACTGAAGTGTACCATATCTACTGAAGCCAAAAGACTATCCTCAGGCTAAGGTGTTGTGGGAAGCTGTCCTCATTCGGCTTATGATAAATAGTCCACAATAACATTTGGGCCAAGAGATTACCGACATTAGTCTTGCCTCAGAACTATTTAGGATCATTAACCAACCCAACAGAAAGTTAGTGTATGTCTCTGTAAATTGAAAATTATTCTCTTCTTGACATCTTCTAAACTTATCTCCTTCACCCTTCCTGGGGAAGAAGAGGGCTTAGCACAGACGACATGGTTGGAAATGCATTTCTCTTGGGTGTATTCCACCTTCTTTGTCAGTAGATCCTACTGTTGCACACAATTCCTGTGAAAACAGACCTTGATTTTGGTTTTGTTTTTTGATTTTGGCGTACCTTAGTAGACTGGGGTGATTGGGAAGTGGCATGTGGCCAACAGCCAGTCATACGAAACATAACTTTGTTGGTTGCAGTGTTGTTTCATGGGTACCTGATGATATACAGTTTTGACACCAACTAGAGGAGTAAATATGAGCAGAGTCCCAGATTTAGACCTTGTGGATCCAATGGTGGAAGCACAACTGTATGTGAGCATTTGTGATTTTCTCAAGAGCTTTCAGTGCTGTTGTATACACTTTCAATTTAAACCTTGGTCACAGGCCAATATCTTCTCAGAGGCATACAGTCTTGTCTGGAGATGCATTTGTGTCCCTCAGCTGAGATCAGGCATACAGGTTTATGAGAAATCTTTTTGGGTGAAAATGTTCCAAAAGACTAGCTTGGACCTGCTTCTGCCTGTCAGCTAGAGAGCAATCTTATTCCTTTCCCTTTCCCTTCCAGTAGCATATGGATAAAATTGGTGCTGAAGCTTAAGGAGGGGGAAAGAAAGAAAAAGGGTAAAGATAGTAATCTGGGTAGTAACTGAGTAGTAGCTCCTCCTACTGCAGGCATTCCATAGTATTGGCTGGGCTTGGTACCACTTCAGAAGTGAAGAGACAGTGATATCAAGAAGCAGGTGAAAGCTGAAGAAGCAGGTGTTACCAGACTTGTAGAAAAGCTATTTGGGACTGCTGAGATGTCTTCTTCCCCCCATGTGGGACACCATCATATCAGGCACATGACAGTACCAGTCGACATGAACCACTCGGAAGGTGAGGGATACAAGTACTGGGTCATGGTGTTAGGGCTTAACTCAAAAAGGATCCCTGTGGGGAGCGAGGGAAGAAGAGACCCTGACACTGAGCTGCAGGTGTGCAAGGAAGGAGGTGACTGCAGGGCATGCGTTCCCAAAATGTCTGGCTTGGCGTGTCTGGTTGTATAGGTGCAGCTTCATGGAAGATGAGAAAGCTGCACCTGCTTACACCAGAGATGGGTTTGGACTGAGAGATACAAAGAAACAAATCTCAGAGAGGCAGAAAACTAGAGGTGGAATTATAGATATGACTGAATCCCCAATGCATTTTTAAACTTAATTTTAAAGGGAAAACAATGGGAAAAAAAAAGCCTCAAAGGCACGTATTTAAGTGTTAGTTTCACTGTAATACCTCCTCAGAGATCTGACTTTATCACTACTGAAAGGAGAAAGCAGAAAATGGAATTGTTTTTGTTGTTCTATCATGTTTATGACATGACAAAAACGTGGAGTTCTTCTGCCTTTTGCTTTTCACCTTGTTGAACTGCTGTCAGGCTTCTGTAAATCGTTTGCACCATAAACAAGCTTTGTAAGTGAAAGGGCAAGTGCTGAGAAAAGCCAAAGGCAGAGATTTTATATTGAATCTTTTCTTACAGAGATAACTGACTTCACTGTGTTCCTGCTTCACCTAGATCTGGGAAGTAGAGCCAAGTGTCATTGAAGACAACAGTATAATGAAGCTGAAACAACAGCAAATGGACTAAGTCTCTGAATGTGTTGGATGTGGTTTTAGGCAAAGAGTAAGACAATTGCAGCTGAGGGGAATGGTTCTAAGCAAGAGCTACTGCCTTGTTTCTCCATAGTGTTTCAGCCACAGATGTGTGGCAGACAAGCTCCTGGAACAACAGAGATCCCTTACACACTACCTGAAACTGCTCACTGTTGTGAAGCTACAACTGTTACAGATTGCAATGTAAAGTTTTCAAGACTTTCTGCCCCCACACACCAATGGTGGGATAGCAAAACAGGAAGAGAAGAGGATGCTTTTTGCTTGCATGCGTGGCTATTACAGCGTCAATACTTAGCACAGCAGGTGGTTCTGCTCCTTTGGCAGGGAGGCAGTGTGCAAGAAAAAGGCATTGGCATGGTGTAGAGCATTGCAGTGACAGGCTAGGATATTCTATCTTGCTAGGTGTTGCTGTACAAGCACAGGAAGAATAAGGAGGTAGGGCCACACAAATAAGTGCATCTTTATTGCATAGTTTCAGGTACACACAGTTCATGCTCGCAGTGTCCTCTTTGCAGATGTGGTACACCTGATAGGTGTGGAATAGTATTTAAGGAGCCTGAGATGCAGGTTATAGAAGAAAGGTTTTCTCAGGAGATGCTGGGGAAACACAGGTGAAAGACTGACTAAACATGTGCCATCTGCCCCCCAACCAGCAAAACACCACATTCTGGAATGTGTCATGTGCAGGAGCAGAGAGAAGGGCCAAAAGGATCTGGTTTGTAGCAGAAAGTCTCTTCAAACCAGTGGGCAAGTCGAGGATTAAAGAAACCAGAAGAAGAGGAGAAAGGCATCATAAAGATTTTTCTTTACATCTGTACATTTCTGTGTCACTAAAGACAGACAGTGTGATTTTGAAACTCCTGATTATTTAATCTCTGATGGTTATCTAAGGTAAATGACATGAATTCCTCTCTGGAGATGTCTGCTTCTTGCCGTGGGTTGTGTATGGAGTCTAGGTATACTTAGATGATTAAAGGTTGGCAGAAGGAAACTCTCCTTCAATACTCCTAATTTTTCCCTCTGACTAACAAGATTGTGGTTTTCCTAAGTGAAACTGGCAGTCTGAATCTTGTCCCCAGTGTGTTGATTACACGATAGCTGTTAAGCTGTAGCGATGTTTCTTGAAGAATGGTCTGAAGTGAAAGCTAAGAATAAACTCAGCTGCCTCTCTGAAGCAGAGCCTAGGTACCACTTTTTAAAGGCAGAATCCCAAAGACCTTTATCTGAGGCTTTAACTGGTTATGAAGTGTGTAATGATGATGAGATAGAAATTACATGCATTTGTAGGGTAAGAAGTTAAATTATGATTGGCGATAGTGATCTTTGTAACCCATGTGGCTTGAGGATGCTCTGATGCAGCACATTGACGTTCACTTCATTGAAACAGGTATCAGAAGTGCCATTACATCTTGTTTCCAGAAGTTGCGACTCACCCCAAAGGGAGAGCTCAGATGAAGCCTGGGGTCAATTCTGCAGCTGCTGGTAATGCTAAGGGGAGGCTGGCAGGAGATTAGACAGAAATGTACATTCAATAAAATCAAAAGGATTTTGTCTCCCTAAAGGTTTGGAAGAAATTAGTTTATAGATAACTCGGCAACTGTTTGCCCTATGGACATCATTCTTTAACTTTCACTGAGGCAGCACATGCTGTTACCCTGCAGAGGTCCAATGAAGCAGACAAGAAGCAATAGATGATTTTCCTGGTCAGCTCTGTAGCATATTTAACACTTTTCTTAGGTTACGTCTTCTATGAAAATTGTATCAACTTCAAGGTTATTTTTACTGATGGTTTTACAATTTGCCAGCCACTAATGGTATTTCTTTGGAAGCCTTCAAAACCACCCAAACCACCACTTTCAGCCATTTGTTTAATTGTCTCTCTAGGAGATTGTAGCTTTGAAGACAAACTCCCATAGCTTCAAATCTTCTTGATCCTGCTGTGACTCAGCTTGAGATTTGGATTTTTCTGTCTCAGCCTTACACACCTGAATTGCATGCATTTTCTCTCACAATCGATATATTTGATAATTTTCTACATGGCTTAAAGCTGAGAAATAAATTGATTACATAGTCTTTTTAAAGCCAAATTAAAGACTAAAAGTTAGAAAGATTGTCCGTAAGGAATAGAGTAATTCTTAACATATTTTTCCTGGCCTTGCCTGGCATTGCCTTGCCTTCTTCTCTTGTCTCTACCTCTCCTAGACAAGGTGTACTGAACAAGCTTCCTTGACAGAATGATATCACACCAGTGACAAAGTGTTTTCAATTGATTCTTTTTCTTAGAGATTTTTGGGGACTTCACTTTGAAAGTTAATCTGCAAATTGTATTTTGGGTTAGAACTGCTGAACAGACGTTCTGAAAATCTCCATTTATCCTTACCAAGACATTATTACTTAACCATGTTTTGAAGATATTTCTTGCCCCAAAACCCTGATACTTTCAGGAACAGATCTTGTGCTCACTTCATTAGCTGAATATCATCTTCTTTGCAGGAAGGATGGAATGAAAGAGGTGCAATGAACAGTGTATGAGGTAATTTAGACCTTTTTTATTTTTATTTTTTCTGGTGGACTACCTGCAAACAAAGCTATCAGAAATGAAAAGATAAACGCTGTATTACTGGGATGCCATCAGAGTACATGGCATCACATCTCATGGAGCTACCAGCACAAACCAGCTGCTGCTTTGTTTCGAACAGGAAAATTGGGTGGTAGGTCTATTTTTCATGCAACTGAGGGGCTTATCTCTGAGGGTATTTGGTGTGAAAGGACCAGGCAAGGCTTATCTCAGTGTCCCTGTCATAGGTCTGTGTGTATGCTGAACTTCATGAGCTTTGTCTTCTTACTGCTGCCCATGGTCATGACAGGAAAGACCATGGAAATCTTGTGTGACCTATTTCTTTGTTAAAAGTGACATGTGGAGGCACTGAAACATTTGTACAGTGGAGCATTCTATGGTTGGCTCTTAGGGAGCACTTCCTGAGACACAGAGGACTTAAGTGATTGGTTTATGGCAGACTTGGATTGACATGATGAAACACTGTGGCTCCTTGATGGAAGCAGAGAAAATAATAGAGTGGGGTTAATTCATGTCATCACACAGACCTGGAATAGGAGCCCCAGGATGTTGAAACAAGGAAAGGAGTGTTTGTGGTACTGCCCGGCATACAGTGCTTGCGTTGAATGTTTCTCCACAACAGCTAGCTGAAGAAATGGATGCAGCAAGATACTGGCACTTGCTTTCATATGTGGGATCCTTAAATTGCTCAAATAGCTCTATTCCAAGTGCCTCTCTGGTGCAGGAGGAAGGCTGGGCTACACGCACCAGCAGTTTTTGAGAAGGCACTGGAAGCAAGATGGCGTTGTCATCAGCCATCTAACGTGGGCAGTGACATAGCTGTGCTTTTGATGATGTGCCCTGCAGGTTTGCTAGGTTCAAGCAGCGTATTTTTATTTGGCATCGTCTCTGAACACTGCAAGTTATTGATTTGCAGGTCTGGTACAAGTAAAGCAGAACTTGTCTCCCCCTGTCATGCTGGGTGTCTATGGAGAGGCAAGGAAACAAAAGGTCTCCTTACAAGTCAGGGTAGTGTGAAAAACGTGATGCATTAAGGTGAGACCTACATAGTTTTAACAGTTTTAATCAATTTTTAATCAGCTTTGACTACACAACAACGATTTATTATAGGTTTTATGTGATTATGGGCTTACTGTGATTTTACTTGTTCACTTACAATAGTTTTTATGGGCTTATGGTGATTTTAGGTTTTATGTGCTAATGACATTTTGCAACTTTGCTAAAAGCTTATCTGTACAACTTCCCCTTCCTTGTCAGAAGAGAACATCAGTACAAGCTGTCCCATTTATTAACCAACACGTTCAAACCAGAGAAAAAATAATGTAGGCGATACATTACAGACACTTTATAAATGCAGAATAAATGATGTGTGTTGCAAATGCTGTGCAAGTGCATGCACCTGTAGCCACGTGAGTTTGCATGAAATATTCAGTGGAATGACAGAGCATAGATGGAAGCTTTAAGCTTTAAACTTTAAGCCCTAAGCCCTGAGTGGCAAAATGCTCCATCTCCAGAGTGCCCTTGTTCCTGGAAAAGCTGCCAGGACAGGGAAACCTGTATGGTGGTGGAGGGATCCCTAGGTGCCAGGGTTGTTTCCAGCCATTCCTATCTTTTCCACCCCTACCACTAAACAGAAGGAACTTCTCCAGCCAAAGGGAGGGGGAGAAGAGGATCACACTTGCTCAGGGATGTTCTGGCAATTGGACAGCCTACTGGGGACTTGATAACCCTTGGGATGTCACGAATGTGGTCCTGGTTGAGGGAACTGCCCAGTAGCTTCATTAACAGCCTGCTGATACTGTTGGGCACAGACATTTGAAAGCCTTACCCCAGCAGCAGAGCAAAACTGAAGGAAAAGTGGAGCTGTCTCAAAGATGTGCACATTTCTGGGGATACTGCCATAGTTGCAGGACCAGTAGTATTCACATCACATTACCTTGAATCCCAGCATGCTCCTACAGTGAGCTAACGGTGGCTAAATGGCAAGCACCTTCCAGTCTGACTGGAGCTGACTGGGGACTGGAACTGGTAGGGGCAGGGTGAAGGGGATACAAGGCAGCAAGTAAGCATGTGGGATACAGTATGGTACAGAGAACTGCACATACGGTCATTAAGGACTTCATAGACCAGAGTCTGAGATTTGTTCACAGTTTAGCATGTGGACACTTCCTTGCCCACAAAGCAAATGCATTGGTTTGGGTACAACTGTCTTCTCCCTGCACCCTTCAGAGCATGTTTAAAAGTTTTGAGAGTAGGGTAGGGGTTCCTCTGCATGCCACAGCACTGGGAGAACTGACACTTCCATTTCGACATGAACTACGTAAAGGGACCAAACTAATCTACACAAACCATAAAGCCCTCCACTGCCTAAGGAGAGTATCAGTGGGAGGATGGCATGGTATGTCTGAGGACAGTTTGGAGGCATCTCACGATTCGGCACCTTATCTATTTCAGACTTCCCTTGTGCTAGCCTAGATAGAGGCAAAAGATGCTGCAGGCTGTTGTGAGCAGCAAGGTTATCCTGCCTTTGCTGCTTGCTCTGCCTGTGTCACAGCATGAGAGAAGCCAGCAGGCTGCTGCTGAGCGTGAGATCAAATAGCGATGGCCACGGCGGGGGACGGCAGCAGCCAGCCCAGCTCTGCAGATCTTCCCCCAGGCTCCTTGTCCCGGCTCCATCCCTTCTTCCTTCCCTCCTTGTCTGGGGCAAGAACTGCCCCAGATGTCCTCTACCTGGTAAGGGAACCCCACTGTGCCAGCAGCACTGTGACCCTTTGGGCTGGCTTTGGCACTGGGTTTCTCTACACTTTGCTGGGTGGAATGACTCCGAAAAGCAGTTCAAAGAACCTGTAATTAACCCTCAAACAAACAAATCTGCTTTACTTATTAGCACTGTGTTTTTGTCTTCTGTTTCTCCATTCAGTGTTATAAGGAAATTAAATGTGAATTAATCTTGTAAGTCAGCATTAATATGAACTCTAGTATCTCTTTCAGTCCCTCAAACTACTAAGGTTGGCTTTTAGGCTGATTTTTTGTGTTGGAGATGAGAAAGTTACACAATAGACATTAGAGAATCACTTTAAAAAACCTCCACAATCCTGCATTGAAATCCCATCCAGCAAGGGAGAGAACTAGCCTTCGCCTGGCTGAGACGCAGTCACATGAGTGTCCAAAACAATGAACACACAGTGTCGACAGCTGAGGCCATTGAACTTTATGTCACTTCCCAACTGCAGCATTACTCATAATTTATGGCTATACTCGCCTTTCAACCTTTAAAACCTTTTCCCAAGTATTTGCAGCATTCTCACATAAATATTGCTGCAATAAGTAACATCAACATTTAGTAGCTGTTTTTCAAGAATAACCGTGTGACACTATTATGGCATTCCATTAAACCAGCTGCAATGTGGGGAAGGTCTAAATCAAATCATGCCAGCTAAAGGTAACGTTTACACATATACAAGAGAACAATGGATGGGAAAAGTTTATTCTGTGTTTCAGGACTTAAATGACAGTTTTGTCTCCTTTCATGGTTATGCAAGATGTCTCTCTCTGGTGAAATGACCCAGAGTGGACACAGACTGCAGCTTATGTTCTAGCGCTATTTGTTACTTTCTCAAAAAAAGAAAAGGAAAATTGCAATTACAAAATCCATGGTTTTGTTTATTTATTTATTTTCTTAGGGAGAAAACTTTATTTCTAAGGAACAGGGAATGTTGTCTTTTCATTAAAGCTATCAAATGTTGCGAAATGATTAGTAAAAAATTCCTTGCCAGAATTGTTCACTGTCCAAAATGCATTACAACTACTAAAAGTAAATGACAGATAGTTAGCTTGCATATAGATACGTGCCTAATTGCCCTCATCCCTCCTGTCTAAAGAATGCACTTAAGCATATGTTCATTTAAACACATATGCTTCATTTCTGTTCAGGTCAACAGGATTTGAGCATGTGCTTAAACATAAGCTAATGCTTAAGTGTTCCTCTTGACTAGGGACGCTTTTTCTGAGGCAAAGCCAGAAAAATACTCTTCTGGAGCATTTCTTCTTGCCCTAGCCTACTTCTTGCTCCAGCTGCACTGATGGAGCACTCCTCCTCCTCCCCAGAAACCAGCTTACCTCCCTCTCCTCATTTCCTCGGGGCTGATGTCGGATAGATACATACCCGTTGCCCTGCCAGATAACCCTGTACAATGAGATCTGCAAAATGACCATAGTGGAGAGAGACAGAGGGGAGGGATGCAGAGGTCTGGGGGTGAAGAAAAAGGGAGCTATGCTGAGGAATTCTCAGCCTTCCTTGAACAGGGCCAACACTGGCAGTGTGCGAATCTGCTGGAAGGGCGAGAGAAGCCAGCAGCACCTCGCTTGCACCCAGCCTGCTGTCCCGTGGGCACAGGGAATGTGTGCAGTGCCTGTCTGACTCCTCACATGGCCCCCGGGCAGAGTGCCATGCTGCAGCCTGTCCCTTCGCATCCGGCAGGGCTGGATGGTTTCAGATCACTTTGCTGTGACTTTTGCCCATGTCCTGCCCCAATTCCTCCTCTTCACTCAGTCCTGTCCCTGTGCCAGCCTTCCCGGCTCTCCCTGGGCTGCAGAGATGCCTGGTTTTGCTAGAGTGCCCCTGCTTGAAGGCATACGTAGGTGCTCTGCAGCTGAGACACCCGAGGCTTGGCTGCATGATTGCATGGGTCCCCTGTGGGAGAAACATCGAACCACACAGCATTGTCGAAACCTGCCGCAGAGCAATGCAGGGCCTGATTTCTGCTCTCTGGTGTGCCTGCAGAGGCTGCTTGTCTGCCCAGCTGCTGCTGCTGGTGACCACCAGCTGGCTGGTATGCACCTCATACAAATGTGTGTGTATGTGAGAGAGCTGGCGGTGCTCAGTGCTGTTTTTGGATGCACTTGGGAGCTGTATCTGTTATGCACTATCAGTTTAATTAAGATAAGGATATGGAGTTTATGCTATATCCCCATAAATGACAGGGCAGGGATACGAATGATTTATATGGTATTAATTGTACTTGCGAAGCACAGGTCTGTCAATATGCATAAATAAAACCATCATTTGAATCTAAGTAAGGGAGTGAAAGCACAAGATTTTTTTCCTTAATGACTTTCCAAAATTCCCACTGTTTGCCAAAAACCAGCATGTGTTGGGCAAAAAGTTGGAAGGGGCAGAGACTGGAAAGCCCGGGCAGTAAGTAACAAATACACATCCAAAGGCAACTTTCGGGAGTGAATTTGATTCAGTGAAAGAAGACTGGCTCCTTTGCCTGCCCTGCAGGTAATGTGTTTGCCTGTGACGGCAGCAGATTATTTGTTCTTTTTTTTCCCTGACACCGAACTAAAGAATGCATTGTGGGAAAACCATCCTGACACATGACACTGTGCAATGGAGGATCACAGCGTGAGGCAGCATCAAGGGGCTTACTCGGTCTTGATGCACTCTTGCACAGCATGGGGCTCCAGAGATGAGTGTCTCTTCCAACTAAAGCACTGGTGCAATTTGCACAACTCTCATGAGAGCGCGCGGTGAAGCTGCTCTCAAAGCCCTCATGTAAACAGGGCCAGGAAAAGAAGAGGGAGAGTAAAAGGGCCTGCACCGTGCACGGGAAAAGCACAAAAGAAGATAGTTCAAAATAGGCTGAACTAAGGAGGAGGGGAGTCAGGAGGGAAGCAACATGGAAAGGGGCAGAAAATTAAACCCAAATATTACAAGCAGAAGGGAAAATCCTAGCAATATAATGGGATGCTTAACACCACTGCGACAGGAGCGGTCAGAAGAAATGAAGTATGGGAAGACACTGGATGGCAATGCGCAACTAGAGATTTCGTTTTCAAGGCAAAACTGTAGCTGAGATGCGCTCTGAAGACTCTGTGCCTCAGATATGCAGCCCTTAAACTTCTTCAAAACCTCCTAAGTTCAGATAATAAGTTTGCATAAAGAGAGAGAGGGAGAGGAAGAGAAAAAATAAAGCTGGCTGTAAGTGTTCCTCACTAGCCTGTCTCTGAGCAACAGGCCCTCCTGTACGCACTCTCCCTTGTTGCTCCTGCTTATCATAATATGCCACTTTTGCGCATCAAATTTACATTTCAAAAAATGCTGTATAGCTGCTCTAAAATTAATTATTAATCTTTCATCAGTCCCTTCCATAGATACATTTTAACTTTGATTTTGCTACCCGTTCGGGGGAGGGATGGGAGAGGGGGGCGGGGGAGAGAAGATCCTTTAATCTTGTCACTTTTCTGTGGGGTTCTCCTCTCGTGTGCTGCTACTTCCAGCCCTGTGCATCCCCTAAGCGCTCTGGAGGTACAACTTCAACTTTCCTGCTCACTTGGAAAAGAAGATTCCCACACTTTTGAGAGCAGGAGTTTTTCACCCTGCAGGAAGCAACGCAGCGAAGTGGCTGCTCCTCTTGTTTGACCTGGCATTTCAGCCTCAGTAAAGTGGAGTTGTACTGATAAATCGAGCCCCAGGCTAAATAGCTAGGTAGATTATATGGCTATGTGGGGCAAAGAAATCCAGGTGGGATTTACATGGCCATTGTGCAGTATGGGCTTATTCATTAATCAGCTCGTAAGAGTAACTTGTAAGGAATGGTCTGAATATTGGCTATTCACTGTTAAAGGTAAGCAAGCACTGGAAACACAGCCATTTGCTATTAGTCTATTGAAGAACAAATCCTTCTCTTGCCTGCAATGGAAAAGAAAGAAGAGCAAGGAGAGAACTGTATGTCAGATGGATACTGGTGAGATGGGAGCTGCTGGCAGACTCTGTACCTGTACCACCCCTGGTCTGGGGTTGTGCCAAATGCTATAGTTAATCTGAAGGAGGGGGAAAGGGCTCACGCAAGATGCAGTTATGTTATGAGACATTTCCATTGATTACAGAATAAACACTTTCCTTTTTACCTCTATGCTGCAAACTTACCGATCACAAGCTTCATAGCCAAATGCACGTGCACACAGGTGCCTACATGCACACATGCACATGTATGTGTGTACTCGCTCCCTTTCCCCAGGGATGTACAATCTGGATGTTCGTAAAACTGAAGTGCTGCGTGTAGGCTGCTTTCTTGAATTAAGCTGGAAAAACTTGCCAGACTATCATATTCACTGTATTTTTCTCAAAAGGGACAAAAAATTATCTTGGAAGACAGACGTCAACACAACATGGCATCTAGTTAAATTCCAGAGTTTTCCAATTACAAGGACCCATACTTTGCATTGCACTTTTTATCTTTCTATTCACATGTACAGTCTAAGAATTATGTAGTCTTTTCAGCAGCTACTTTGTTGCTATTTGCTGGGCGTGCATGTGGGTGAATGTCTCTCAGGATGCTGGACTTAATCAGAGGTGAATTTGGATCAATAGACTATCTATTACTAGAAAATCAGATGACGTACAAGGGAAAAAGAAAGCTGAAAATACAGAGCAAACCACATCATTCTTGTTTTCCAAACCCACCGCCCCTGCATGTCGCTTCCTAAAACCGTACTTTGCCTGTGGCCATTCCCATGTTATACAGCCCCCTCTTTTATCTGTCACACCAATCAGCAGATCCACTGCAAAGGGTGCTTACTGCAGCACCTTAGTCTAAGCTGTACTTCACCACCAATAAATTAGCATTTGCATGGACACAGCCAAGAGCTCTCACAGCACACCTCTACATAAACATTATCACGTCTGCCTTTCACAGCTGAAGAAACTGAGCCAGCAAAGTTGCTGGAGGTGAGAAGGAGTCAGCAGCAGCCCTGGATCAAAACTGAAGCCTTGCTCAATCACAGCTTTCTTCTCCATCTTCCAGACAGCAATCTGAATACAGCCGCACATCTACTCTCTATGATTTATTCTGTGTAACAACACTGGTTTTTTTTTCAAAGCAGACTTTGATATCAGTTTGTTGACACTAGTTGTGCATGTATGTGTAATTAGGTAGAATCATCAATGTGCTACAGAAAGCCCACTTTGCGTATTATGCCTGCACAAGCCACTGGAAATGAAATGCCATGATTCACCTTGCACGCTCATTTGGAGGATGTAAAGCAAGAGCAAGTAACTGTAAGTGTAGGTCTTGTTTCACGAAAATAAACAATGCTTATGTGGATGTATGACAGATGTTACACCCTGTCGAGTGCATTGAATTCCTTTTAGCCAAACAAAAACAGCTAGATCACGTAGGCTTCAGAGTAAGTGTTCAGGAATGCAGCTCATGCAAAAATCCAATATTGGCCTTGGGAAACGTCTCTTTTTGTCCACATAAGAGCTGAATAATGTTTTTGGCTGAAAATGCTATGGATTCTTAATCATGCACAGACTCTCCTCAATCAAAACACAGGCTCCACATTTCAATGAGTTACCCTCTCTGCCTGCCCACCTCACCAGCCTACCTGAGGAGCTGCGTGTGTCAGAAGAAAGAGGTGGGAAGAGTTTTCTTGCCTCTCAGGGCATTCTCTTTCCTTTTGCAATGATACAGTAGGTTTTTTTCATCCCAGAACCTTTCTAAGGGTTAGTCTTAGGTGATTTTTTTTTAACAGGCCTGGGGTATTCCCTTCATTATTTTTTTTTTTTCTTTGTTGCTTGGAGCAGATCTTTTCAGTAGAGTTGGGCCGTAAAAACATTTCCTGATGAAAAGTGGTATGGCTGGGACGGACAGAAATGAGTGCAGGCACGAGGTCTTCAGCATTTGAGGGAAATAATAAACAGCCCATCAGCACTTAACCAATACATCCTAGCTGCACAACACCACTCTCACTAGCTAGAGGTGTGCTTGCTGGCCCAGGACCAGGACGTTTTTATCCTTTCCTACCCATGTTCCCTGTCATGCACCATGGGCCTGTGTAAAAACTCTTGACCAGTGCTTCCCTCTGCTTTTGCGTTTGATGCATGCTGCAAAGAGATCTTTTAACTTCTCATTCCTGCCAACCCTAGTGTAGTGGGGCTACACTTCTTGGGTGAAGAAGACACTGGCCACGTGCTTACAGAGACTCCACTGGTGGCTGTTAACCAGTCCCACAGCCGCTGAGCTATTCTCACCCAGAGCTTGGTATCACGGGAACACTGTCACATGCAGGGACAGGACATTTGCCCAAAGCTGGCTGCCTGTGACAGTGAAACATGCTGCTCTGCTCTGTGCCCCACTGCTCGGCAGCTGCAGGAATCCTCGTGGTGTCAGCAGCTGCAGCTCTGCAGGAGAGTGGGCAGTGAAAGGCAGCATCCTTCTGCAGCTTCTTGTTGTTTCATCCTCCCCATCCTTCATCACACACTGAGCTATGTTCCACAGCACTTCAAATTACAAAATGAAGTGATCACAAACAAAATCCAGGCTGAAATAGAGTCGTGGAAGTCACAGCAACTGGATGTGAGAGGGCAACAGGCTTAGGAAAGGCAGAGGCACAGGGGCAAGCTCTTGGAAGCTGGAGTACAAAATTGCTGTGTGCCTCTCTTCACAGTGACTACATATATGCACACCCAGACAAGTGTTTCCTTCCTGATGGACACTGGATAGCTTAAATGAAAGCCCAGTAAGTTATCTAGGAGGTTCCTGTGTGGAAATAATTTCAATATAGCTGACACATTGCAAGCTCACATCTGAGCTGATAAGGTCAGCTTCTTCTTTGGCTCACACATTTGCCAGGCTATTTATAAAGGTGGGCTCATACATTGAGGTTAAAAGGATATATTAATTGGAGGGCCAAATCTTAAAGTCTGGGCATGAAAGAGCATTGTCAATCTCACATGCCCCCTTTGGTGCAATCAGCCTTGGAAAATGATATCCAATTGGATTTAAAGGGATCCAGAAGTACAGACAAAGTCCTTGCACCTGACTTTCCTTCCAGGCTTGGGACTAAGGTCATTATTGCAGGCCAGTGTCACTTAAAAAGGCCTATGACCTTTGCCCTCATCTTGTAAGCATCTTATGGATTTATCTTTCCCCTCCATAGAGAAGTCGGAGGAGGAAATGTTCTTAATTTTGAAATTCATATCTCTAAGTCAGTTTCTGGATGCTTTTGAGAAAAGCAGAAAAAGCACCAAAGATATTTCACATCTCTATGTCTTGATTCAGTAGAAGATCAGCTCTTTGCATCACAATCTTTTTCCAGTTCGGGCCCCATTTGCCCCATACTGCAGGACATGCTGCTGAGTCCGGCAGTTGTGAAAGCTTTCCTAAGCGTTGCTGTGCCATTATGGGTTGTCTCCCCTGGGTAAAGGATTGTCTGCCGCGTTGGTAAGCTTGGTCCTCTGAGTGCACACTGGGGCTGGGCCACAGGCTGCAGCCCCAAGAGCATCTTGGGGTGGCATGGGCTGCCTCTGGGACTGAGTGGTACCCACAGACAGGAAGCTGAGGTGAAGGTTACAGGAGTGGTCTGTCCTCTGGCTCATCATGGTGCAAGGGTCAGGATGTGGCCAAGAAGAACCTGCGAAATGGCAGACCTGCTCCAACACACCTGGCATTAAGGTTCTAGTACCAGACAAGATGAATCTTTATTTTGTGCTGACTGACAAACTGTTTGTTGACTACTCCCTCTTTACTATAAAATACACTTTATATTAAATTAAAATACTCTCCAAAGAAGAAAAGAATTTGAAGGTTGAAAAAAAAAAATAAGAGCATTTGAAAGAAAAACATTTCATATTTATTTGGTGAAATAAGCCAAAATAAGGAAGGGAGCAGAACACAAAGATGGACAGGAGAAGGAATGATTAAAATAGACTGATCACAAAGTATATCTGAACATTTTGTTACATGATGTACTTTTCTTTTTCCCACGGAGACCTGAAGAAGACAGTTTTGTAACTCAAGCAGAGTGGGAAGCAATGCACTTTGGTGAATGGGAAGTAGGTGGGAAGGTGGGCACTCCTCTGTGCTAACAACTGCTCTCTGGTCAGACTCTGCTGATAACTCTAAGACCTGAGGCAACTTCCTTCCACCAGTCACCCATTCTGAAAGCAAAAGAAGAGCAATAGCAAACTCCTCACCTTTTTATCCTCTGCTTCCACCAGGAATGAATCAGGTGCAGTGGGATTTATCTCTGAGGATGGGCTGAATCTCTACCCAGAGATGCCTGTCCACCTCTGCTCTTTGTAGAAACAGATCAGAAGCCAGATCTTAGGTGAGATAAAGCCTCTTCCCCTTAATTTCAGTGGGGGCAACACCTGAAGCACAGTAAATGAGTATAAACCTGATGTAGTCAGACAGGGGCAGCTGTACCCTTGATCTGCAGTGGTGTGTGGTTGCAGAAGGAGAAGCAGACAGGCAGGCTTTCAGGGGCTCACGAAGATCCCCCTTCAAAGAGGTGACAGTGTAATAGCCTCCAATGGGCATTAATAATACAAGGATGGTAATAAAGAAATTCACAACAAGGTACCAGTTCCGGAGCTCATCTAAGAGTAGCCTGAACACCCTTGCCAGAGTGTCTAAAAGAGGAACTTGAACTCCTCAGGGAAAAACGTGCAAGGTATCCACCAGTGGAGTCAGACCTATGCACTGGTAACTGTGGAAAGCACTGAGTTGTTTTCTGCACATTTACATCTATCTATGAGACATGTAAGTAGGTATCATCAAGCATGGCTCTGCTAGCATGCTGGTCATTAGGGAGTAGGGAAGAAGCTGGCAGCAAAGGCAGAATAGTTGGTCTTAGTACTGTGTTGCAGCTGAGAACATCAGCAAGGAACGAAGAAAGATGTGCCTGCTCTATGTGCCAGCACTGGCAGGGGAAGTGCAAAATGGCACCTAACAAGGACATCTCACTTCTGCTGAGTAGTCCTGCAGGAGTATGCTGACAATTAGGATATAAAATGTAATTTTAAATGCCCAAAATCAAACCAAACCAAATAATGTCTGAGACCAGCTGGAACTTGTCTTGTCACAGGACAACGTCTGTCTATGTAGGCCACCACCACCTCCAGACTGTTTTGCTTTCTCCTGAAACATGAAGACAATCTGTCTGTTTGCCTGCTTTTTTTTTTGTCTTATAATGTGTGCTGAATGGCTTGGCCAATAGATGTAAAACAGTATTTAACTATTGGCAAAAGCAGCTTTTATTTACTCTGGTAACTGTATTTTCATGTACTGCATTTTTCTGCCTTTGTATTTTGAGCAAGTAATCTCCCTAGGGGTAGCAGTTCTCACCTATTTGAACTCTCGAGCCCACTGCACCTGCACATGGCATGGAGATGGTCACCCTGTGAGCTGTTGGATTAAACTGCACTAGCAGTTTCTTCTGCAGAATAAACCTGTCTTGTTCTCTTTTGTCCCTGCTCTACCATGTCACATTTGTGCTAATTACATTATTTCAGTGGTCTCAGGAGTCCTTTGGAAAACAAGAAGTGCCAGTGTTAGCAGGACAGAGGCATTTATGCTTTACTGGCCACTATTTTCCATGGGCATAACACTAAAGCTGAACAAATAGGCCAGCCCTAAATGCACACAAATCCTACCACCAGCAGCTTAGAGCTGCCAGACTTCGTTGCCTTGAGCAAGCAGTAGAGTGAGGTTTGTAGGGTCGTCCTGGGGCAATGAGAGGGCTGTTCCCCTGCGTCCAGTTGCAAGCTCAGGTGTCTCAGAAGGGCCCTCATATATGAACAAGCACAACCTTTGCACACCGCATGGATCAAGTGGAAATGGAGTGATCCTAGGCAGAGTGTTCCTGTCCCTGTGCCCCATGAACCCTTCCTGTGAGATGAACCCTCCTAAGGGCTTTGAAACAAACAGATGAACACTACCACGTAAGCACGTTCTTTGTACGAAAGTGTATAAAGAACACACCTTAGGAAACCAATACCAAGAACCCACATTTTCCTTCAGCAGTCCACCTAATAAATAATGCTTAGTTCCTATATAACATTTCTCAGACTCCCAAGTTCTTTGCAGAAGGGATAAGTGAGATAAGGAAAGGGAAGCAAAAAGCACTGAATGCCATCGCTTGAGTTATTGAACTCCCCTGTTTCAGCTTTAGCTACTAGGTCCCAGTGCTTAAGTAGGGTAGGAGGACTTCTACAAGCCTATGGGGGACCTGGTGCTCTTTCAGGTCTACTTTCAGCTGCCCTGGACACACCTAGCCTGTGCCCAGTACGTGGAACTGGGAAATGACAGGGACACTGTTGGTGCTAACTGTAAGGGCATAGAAACTGCAGAGAAACATCCGAATGTTTAAGTATCTTTAGCATCTTATAATCATCTATGTATTTATTCCCTGACTACCCTTATCCAGAGAATGTTATTCTTACTGTTCCATGGATGAGAAATGGCTTCAGAAGGGCTAGTGTTGCAGGCATAGTCCATAGCAGAAAAAG
>NW_009921406.1:66097-82595 GCF_000696875.1 Nestor notabilis | reverse complement strand
CACCCCAGGAAAAGAGCCATCCCCTCTCCAGCCCTTCCTGCCTAACACTGTAAGCAAACCCATACATGGCTGCATGCAAAAGAGCTCTCAGCAGCTATAGAACAGGCATCACTATTTGCCCCTTAAAGTAGTAGTGGAAAGCTAATTAGAATGGCAAGTAAAGTGTACAAAAGGAGAGGAAAAAAAAGAAAGTAGTGAAAACGGAGTTTCATTTGACCATATAAATAGACAAAGAGGTAAAACGTAGATAGGACCAGAGGCGTTTGAAATAGCTTTTGGTGCATTCAATCTATTGCCTCTTCACTCCTGGTGGAAAAGATCGCATATATCATCTTACAGTGTTTATTGTTCTAAATAAAGATCTACACTGATGGAACTCTCACACTGACTTCATACTCCATTGTATTGGCTTCTTGCTAACACTTATCAGCTGAAACAACATTATAACAGCACAGAGTCCAGAAAAGATTATTTTATGATACCACTGGAAGAATCTGTGTGTGTGTATGTAGGGGTAAATACACTCTTTTTTCTTAAAGAAAGAAGATGATAGTACAAAAGCCAGCAGTCTCTAATTATTGGAGCCAGACCTGCTGGTTGACCAGACGCAGATACTGACATGAACCAGTTTTGCAAAGGCTACAAGTTAATAAGTTTAGAGCTTTTCTAGTTACAGCAAGTGAAGTCCTCTGGGAGATGCAAAGGACAAAAGACACAGGAAGGATGAAAGACTTACTTCTGTGTATTTGTCTTCCAGTTTCTCAGGTGTACGGCCTGTGAGCAAGAGTGTGTGATTGCCTGATCACGGGAGAGGATGGCATCCCGGAAATCAGTGGTGGAACAGCCTTTGTCATTGTTTTATCACACCCCAGTAATAAAGGTAAAGCTGCATGGAGAAATACTGCTCCTCTTCGGTCTACAAAGCAATCATGATCCATCCACTGTCAATATGAGAAGTAGTCTTCCAGTGTTTTCTGATGTTGTAACCTAAGATACTACTTACAAGTGATGAGAGTTCATATTTTCACTGTTGGCAATGCCTGAGCAGTCAGGCTGTTCACTGTGGGCTTGTGAATTAAGGGTGCAAAGGCTTTCAGGCAAACACTAACCAGAGAAAAAGGTCTGGATCCACTGCAGTTCAATCAGTGCCACAGGAACCCACATACAGCTCCTTTAGTGGTCTGCATCACGGTGTATGTGAGACCATGAGGCCTTGGGAAAACACAGCCGGCAAACTGAGCTCTCAGATCTTGTGAGGACAATGAGCCAAATGGAGACTTGTATGATGGAGCACAGAAAAATCACATAGTGGTTTGTTTGCACATTTCTTCCGTGTAGCATAGGACCCAAGACAATTGTGTAGCCTGCATGCAAACTCAAAACTGTTCTGAAGATGAAGTAGTTGCAGCCTATCTGTGTTTTACTAATGCTAACTAGTAAAAAAGCACACAAATACTTATATCCATTAAGCCTGTTAGCTGGTATTTGATTTAAAATGTATGGCTAGTCTCTCATACGATACTTTCCTGGATCAGGGTCAAGATGTCCTTCTGAGGCAACAATGAGACACTCTGTAGATCTACAGAAGGGAAGGGATCTACAGAATAAAGTGGATTTACCCAAAAAGTGCCCTAAGGATCAGAAGGCCTATAAGAAAGCATTCCATTTCAGAATTAAACACTCAGCTTGACCATATGAGAATAAATAGTGTGGCCAGCTGAGAAAAGCAGCTATATGAGGGCCTCTGTATATATAGCACACATTACTAGCAGCAGGGAGAACAAAGGGTCAGTTTAGAAAACTGAATTTAGTGAATTTGGTTCAGTTCAAAGTAAAAAGAGATGTGCAACTGGTCCTTCCTAGATTCCGTTCTCTTCCATATTTCCCAATTATACATAATATTTCCCAATTATATATACTTTTTCCATTAAATACCACAAGTGTTTTATTATGGGCTCTGGAAACTGACCCTAAGGGAATTACTTTACATTTTTTCCTTAAATGAAATGAAATGAATTTTTTTCCCAAAATGAAACATAGGTTTCTGATGGATTTGACTCTTCCATAAACAAATCTAAGCAGATCTAATTGGTCTTGAATAAGATAATCCAAACTCTTTCTATTTTAGACATAATCAGGGTTAATAAAATAAGAAGGCAGAACTAGAACGGGCCTCTGGGTCACTGATCCGAGTCCTTTGCCACTGACTTCAGTGTTGTGTTTTCCCTTTCATTAACTCATCAAGCTCTGACAACTGCAATGTCTTAGACAGACTTGATGGCTTTCACCCCCAAATGAAAGTCACTTCCTCAAGGCAATTCCAAGACAATGGCAGGATAAAATCCAAGTATCCTGAGTCTCTGTCACTTGCTCTGTTATAATACCAAAAGAACATGTCCAAAATAATGCTGAAGGTGGATCATGGTCATAGGCTATACAGGGGAAGAAAATTGTATTTTCTTTTTCCAATTCACTGGAATTCTCATGAGAGAACAGTGACCAAGATAAAAGCTCAGCAAAGACAAATAAAGCAAGAACTCCACCTCTTCCTCACAAGATGTGAAAATAATGTTAACTGGAGAGGGCTTTGTTTTGCTTTTGCTTTCTCTACAACACAGAGAATGTTAATGAATTACTCTGTTAACTGGGACATAATCTTGTCTGTGAAGGATCAGGGGAAATTTAGATGTGGGACTATGTCAGATAATGAGAGGCAATTGGGAGTTTTTGGAAAAGCTGAGAAATTGGCATGTGGAAATTATAATTATAGATTTTACAGTATTTACCGAGAAATACTATGGAAGAAACCTCTTTGGTTTTAACTGTGAACCTTGGTAGAAAGGGAATTAGGATACCTGGTGTTAAAATCTCCTCAAATCCCTCAAAGCTTTAGTGAAGATCTAATGCTCTGCTGGTACACTGGAGTTTGCTTAGCTGATACAAATCATATTTCCAGGAAAATTTGTACATTACACTCCCACATGTCGGCCAGATGATACAAGGATCTTGGCTTGGAAGCTTCTTTTCTCCTTTTCTGTTTTGCTTAAGAAGAAAGGAATTGCTTGTGTGCTGTTTACAAAGATTTCAGCATGATGTCTACTATTTTAGCCACTAACACAAACAACCTTGACAATCAGAACGTATTTTTTTCATCCTTCTTCATCTAGACAATTAAGCAGTCATCAATTACAATCCCACACATGAAGTACAAATTCAGCACTACGGAAATGAAAACTAAAACAATTTGTACCTTTACTATTTCCAGGGGATTCATGCTTGCTCTGTTTACTATGCAATATTTCCTCCCTTGAAGTCAAAGTTATATCAATGTCACCGACCTTTAGTTGAATCATAGTAAGAAGGGGATATCCTGGCAGTCCTGGCATCATCTCCTCATTACTGAGCTCGCTAGATAGCGTGTGTTTTAAAACAGCACTCAAGCATTTGTTTTCCTTAGTTTGTAGTCAAGCTTGATTTGAGTTGATAACTTCTAATTTAACAGTAAAAAATGCATTTTAGAAAACCTGATTTTTAGTTGACGTCCAGTAAACAAATTAACTTTATCAGCAAAATAGTTTTAAATGTCTCTTTACCCACTATATAATCTTTCTTAATAATAGCTGCGTCCTGAGACTAACAGGAAAAACCAGTTAAAATCCAAAAGCATATGAATATCTACAGAAGCATAGTTTTCTGTGCACCTTATTGTGAACAGCTTGATAAACAGACAGTTCTTATTGGACAATCTTATTTCACTTCCAGTTCTTATCCTTTTGCCATGGAAACAACCAGAATATTAACGGGTGTTCATTCTTCTGCTGCACTGGTCTGTCATTTTGTCTATTTATATAGTTATTGGTTCCCAGTAACTTAGCATTTCAAACACATGTATGTACAAGCACACATACGTACACATATGAATACTGATCACAGTGCAAGGTAAGCAGAGGAGGAGAGCTCTGAGCTGTGCTGGCTCTTGCAGGAAACTGCAGCACATAAAATGTAATAGAAATGTTATAAATGGTGCACCTCAATCCTCCCCAAAGGGACTCCATATTTCCAATCCTGGAATGCACATCTAAGCTTGCGGGCACTGTTATCCCAAGCCTCTCAAGATGTCCCTGAGTCCCAGATCAAAAATATTATCTCCTTGCTGCCTGACCCCCATGTCTGAATATACATCTGCAGCTCCAAACCCACTACAGCACAGCAGATGATGCCACTATGGATTTATGCTCATTTAAATTGAGGAGGATTTGGTTGAAGAGCTGCCTGTGCCACATGGGGCTCTTGCACCCTCCTTCCCAAAAACCTCTGCAATGACATTCCACTGCTCTCTTCCTCCTCTATTAAAACTCTCCTTCTACTGATTGACAGTGTGGGTGACTAGCACCTATTCTAATGATCAATGTTGCTCCTTATTTCCCTTCTTTTGTCTGGTCTGCCCCATCCATTGCCTTTTGTCTTTCACTCAAACTGCTGTGTCACAGGGATCACCTTTGGGCTGGTCCAGCACGGGCCAAGTGCTTCTCTAGGCTGTCTGGGCATTAAGGGCCATGCTCATCATTCTTTAGGGAGTAATGGAGTTGCCTAATTTTGGAATGTGTCCACACTGCAATGGATCTATCTCCACTGGGGTGAAAAAGGCCTTTTGTCAAGATGATTAATCCTTGCTAAAGTTTGGAGAGTTTTCAAAACGCTTACCTTGTTCGATGGTCTAAACAAGAAGCCTAAAGCAAATATGCCTCACAGAGTATCATGACTCAGGTGGAATACTCTGGGGCTTATGAAACAAATATAAAAATCTCCAGGTACCAATCCACAATGACTACTCGCCCTGTGCAGTGCTCTGTTACAGTAAGTAGCACAGCAACACTAATTTTGTGCGATGGGCGGGCATGGAACTATCATCCTTATTTTCCTTGAACACAAGGCCAGAATTTGAATCCAAACCCTGATGGGCTTTTCCATACAGTATTTCAAATTGGTGTGTCTAGATGGGAAAGTCAGAACCACTGCATTAGTGCCTCGTATATTTGGCTGAACCTGATGTCTCTATTTTTGAGCATATGGTTTATTGAATTGTAATACTTTTCAAGATAATTCTGACTGCCCTATTCTGAAGGATTTGTATTCTCAAGTAGAACATGCACAAGAATAAAGATTTTGATTGCAGCTTTAATATCAAAGTAATATGTTTCAATTGACTAAGCAGGCCACTAACAATTTAGATAAAGGGATGCAATATAACAATTAATGAGCTATACTCAAATTCCTCATTGTTCATTAACCCTTCAGAGGCTGCATATCTACATATAGCCTGAGTTTTCCCTTCATTTTGCCAGCACTTGAAAGATGGCAGAGTTCTCAAAATATGCTGCTAAGAGGTTGTTTTAATGTATGGTAAGTGATATGCATACAAATTATGAAATAATATGTACAAAGCACTGGTAATGGTCCTAACAGAGGTAATGGAATTTACTGTAATTTCTACAGGGTGAAATTTTAGTTAATATCCATTACAAAATCGGCTATCTGAAGCAGAGCTGGGTTTGCAAGATCAGTCAGCCTGGGGCAAAACTCTACTTGAAAGAGCAGCAGGATAGGAAAACTTTCAGGGAATGGGTTACCCACTCCCTTATTCTTGACTTCAGCCCCAGCTAAAATGAAAACAACCCAAGGCCTACTCTGTTTTTGCATGCAATAGTTTTCTTTAGTAACATGGCAAACACCTCCTGCTACTGTCACACATGTTGCGGCCTCTGGTAAGTTCTGGAGAGGTCCCTATCAATCGATCTCATGAGAATCATTGCTTTCCTCATGTAGTTCTTCAACCTTGTGGGTTGTGGTAAAAAGGCTGGAATTATGAAACCTGAAAAGTGTGAAGAAATTTTTATCATAAAAGTACAAAATCTTTCTTCCTTTTTGTTTTCCTGATTCTTCAAAGCCTTCTTCCTGACGTCCTTGGGGTGGGAGCATTTGGGTGGGTTGCCAAGGCTGTTTCTCCCTTCGGATGTGCTCCCTCCTTCCTATTCTTTCGGCTCTGTTTGCATGTTTGCTTAATTATTTGACAGAGATTTTTAGATTAGAAATGGCATATACATAGATTTCTATTAGCTCAAGTAAATAAGAGTTTTTCTACTGATGACAGGGGAAATACAGCATAGTAGGCTATGTTTCCCTTTTTAACAATTCAGAACTTTTCATCCCTGAATTTGACATTCAGGTGACCTACATACAAATGACACAAAATCATCATCTGTGTTTTACAAACAGGAAGCAGAAATATGAGGCATATGAAAGTGGTTTTCCGAAGGACACACTACGAGTCTTCTAAGCCAGAACTCAAGCAAAGGGCTCCTCGAGGCCATCCCAGCATCCCAGCCTCCTGGCAACTGAAGACACTAAAGACCATAAAAGCATATTAGACAACTGAGTGAAACACATCCTTAATTCATCCACTTGAGCTTTGTTTTCATTCATAAACTCATCAAAGATCAGAGGCCCTGAACTGAGCTATAGTCCAGTGTTCACTACAAAGCTGTTCGTTAATCTCAAACGGACCTTTGCCTTCATGTCTATGGAGTGGGTGCAGTTAATATACTTCTGTTTACCTTTTTATTTTTAACTCGGATATTAATGATGTCAGCTCTATTCCAAGCTCTGTGAATAAGGAATACCTGGTCAGATCCGTATCACACCTGCATGGTTGTTCTGGTTTAACCCCACCTGGCAGCTATCCCGAAACAGCTGCTTGCTCGCTCCCTCTGCATTGGGATAGGGGAAGAGAATCAGAAGAATAAAAGTGAGAAAACTCATTGGCTGAAATAAACAGTTTAACAGCTAAAGCAAAGGCCGTGCACACAAGCAAAGCAAAACAGGGAATTCAGTCACCACTTCCCATGGGCAGGCAGGTGTTCAGCCATCTCCAGGAAAGCAGGGTTTCATCACGCACAGCAGTTACTTGGGAAGACAAATCACAACTCCAAATGTCCCCCTTTCCTCCATCTTCCCCCACCTTTATATGCTGAGCATGATGTCTTGTGGTCTGGAATATCCCTTTAGTCAGTTGGAGTCAGCTGTCTCGGCTGTGTTCTCTCCCAACTCCTTGTGCACTCCCAGCCTGTTCACTGATGGGGTTGGGTGAAAAGCAGAAAAGGTCTTGACCCTGTTTAAGCATTGCTCAGCAATAACTAAAACATCCATGTGTTACCAACACTGTTTCCAGCACAAATCCAAAACAGAGTCCTATACCCTATCCCAGCCAAAACCAGTGCAATAGTAAATGGATTATCTTTCCTGCAGTGCTTATGCAAATGTAATTCCAAACCCATGGAAGCCAGTAGCTAAGAGACCCATCAAATTAAATGGGTTTTGGATCAAGTCCACTCTTCTTAGCCCTAAACCAGCCACCTGTGTATTGACTAGACCAATATCACTTGACATTCACATACAGATAGGAAATTGTCTCCGTTCACTCTTCATCTGAGCCAAACTAAGCTGGGTGTGGAGTGTGCAGGGCAGGAGCTAGTTTCCTCTTCTCCCTGGAGCAAAGTGGCCCAAGAAGAGATGCTCTGTGGCTGTGGCTTCCTCACAGCTCATGGAGAGAGATTCAATCCTTTTGCAATCTAAAGGTTAAGCCCAGGCAAGTTTTTGTAATTTTTCTCTAGTCAAAGCAGGAAAGTTCTGTGTTCACAAAGGACCATGCCCCCTCACCCTGAGTAGCACCTAGTGACAATTTCTGCTACAGCAAAGGTACAAAACATATCCTTAAAAATGAGCACCATCTTCTAAAATATAAGGTTCTTGGTATCTTGGTGTGAAAGCAGTTCTACTTGCTTTTGAAAGAAATTAATACAGGAAGACTTCATCATCACAAGAGGTTGTGACTATGTGGAGTCCAGTGGCTTTCTGATATGTGTGCATGGTAGCTATTTCAGTTATTTCATATAACATTGGTATGTATGGCACATATTTTATTGTTCCTGAGGCTCACCAGTACCTTGAAATTATAAATTTTTATTTCAAAATGTTTGTATACAACTAAACAAATTCAAGGTGGACAGTAATAACATGCAAGGTGGATGCGGGCACAAGCAAATAGAAAAGGAGACAGACAAAAAATAAACCATTATTTTAGAGCTGGGGTTCTTGACTACTTTGGAAAAAGGATTTCAGAAAAAATCCTACTCTGCATTTCTTCCCCTGGTACATGAAAGTTAAAAATCAAATCAATACCATCTTAGTATTAGACAGTGGTGACAGCATGCGGACATCAGTGCTGTAATTAAAAAGCCATTCAGCTCAGTTGGTAAAATGTAATTTTAGCTGTAGTCACTGGCTGTTTCCAAGCAATCTATTTACCCCAAAATGTCCTCAGGCATGGACTGAAGAGTGTGAAATGATCGAGTTTTAGTTATCCTCATACATAACAAATTTCAATTATAATTCCTACTGTAAAAAATGTTATAATAATATTACACTGAAGCCCCTGTGCTAACTGGCACCAGGGACAGAAGAGTAGAAAGAAACTTCCCCTGCTTTACTGCTCCCATTAGCTTCATTTTACATGAGTCCTCTTCCCTGAGCCTGCACAGGGCTTAACTGCAGTTGCTGACCGAGGCATGATCCTCTGCTGCTCTGGTCTGTGGCCCACACCAGAGACCTTCCTGGGAAATGATGCTGTGAGACTTCCCCCCACTCCAATAAGGATCATCAGAAGAATGTCCCTCATCACTTAAAGATACTGCTCACAGAAAAAGCTCAGGGCCACTCATTAAAGTAGCAGCTAAATTAATGGTAAGCAAAGTTAAGTAAAACGCACATAGCATTTAACTTTCTAAGCTAGAAGTATCAACCAATTAAATCAAATAGCATGGTTAAATTAAATATTAAACTTATTTACAGATAAGAAAACTGAGGCAGAAAATCAAAAGGCCAGTTTTGAGGATGGTACCTAAGGACTGCTCTACAGCTGGCATTTCTTTGGGGTTAACTTATTTCTTTGTAAAATGCTGCGTGCCCAAAAGCAACCTTGTCGCAGTTGCAAATCATCTGATATTCTACTGAACATTAAGAAACCCACAGAGACGGACCTGCCCTCAGTGCTGAAGGAGTGCCCGAATACTCATCCCCATCCATATCCCCATCTCCCTGCAATGACTGCACATCTGCTTGGCCAGCTCTTGGGATAATTCCTTCCCTTCTCCTGTATTGCCCTGCCATTAATTCATCCTGGTGGGAATCACCTTGCTGGTTAAAAGTGAGTGCTGCTTCAGGACCCCTGGGTATCCTGTTTACTTAGCAGTCAGTCATATTCACTGTGTCCCCAGACCCCACACTGTGCAGGGGTGATAGGATATCACCCCCCCAGTCACAGCAAAACCAGCTTCCCCAACATATGAAAGGAAGGGTGCACAGGCTCTTGGATTGGTTTATAAGCATCTTCCAGAGGATGACAGGACTGCTGCCAGTCCTCAGAAGGTCTGTTGCTGTGTTCCACAGGTAGCTGCTCCAGCTGCTAAGGGTTTCACCACTCACCTCCACGTATCCCCGTGGGTCTGAACATGATGCAGATCAGGAAACTATTTTTGAAAGCAACATCTTATTGGTCAGATGAATACAGAAGCTGCCGGGGGCTTGGAGATCCAGCAGGTCCCTAAACCGTACCTTGGACTGGTTGGCACAGTAGTAGAAGCAATCGTTTCTGGTAGATATGTTTATTTCAGAAAGGGTAGAAATACAAGTAAAAACAGTGAGAAAATATATTTGCTTAATTCTGTGCTAGGCCTTACAGGGTAAAAAGGAGATGTTCAGATAAAAAGACAAATCACTCTGCAATATGCAATGCAAATGCATATGCAATTTAGCATGTCCTGCTCTCTACTCTTGTCATGGTAGTTATTATGCTCTCACCTCTGCCCAGTGAGCCTGGCACTATCAAAAGTAATGGGTGGGCAGCTAGGGATACTATATGTGTCACAATGCAGATGGCTTGAAGGGTGACCGCTTCAACTGTAGTGTCAGATAAAAAGTTTGGAATCATTTTCCTGATTCTCAGTTTCATCAGAGCTCTCAGCCTTGCGCTGATACGTGGTATGAGGAGCTACATGGGCCAAGTCTTACCGCGCAGAGGTTTACAGAGAGATTTTGAGGCCTTACCCTTTGGGCTGCTGTAGAGTGCAGGTTATTGTACACTGCATTTTATGCTGACCTGTGCTTTTTAAAAAGTGAAAATGTAAATTAGAGAGCGTGCCTTAATCTGACATGCAGCTGGCTCCTGTTCCTGCAGCAGAGAGGGGGCACCATGCAAGCAGCAGCAAGAAGGCAAATTTTCTTTGTTCCTCACTGCATCTCTTTGAAGAACTCTTCTCTCCTTTGGGGGAGATGCTGCTCTGTAGCATCCTTTGGAAGAAGACCAGCTTGCAGAAATACACATACAATTACTGGAATGTCTTTGCTGCTTCTCTTTAGCTAGCCAAGTCCCCACCAACCCTATCAGAACCAGCATTTTTTTGTTTCCATCCTCAAAATTTGCCACACTTGCTCTGTTTCCTTTCCATGTACATTTCTTTCTTATGATAGCTCAGAGGCTCCACCAAAATGGGAGATCTTTTGACATTCCTGTCACAGTTTATCATGGTCAAGCTCACTGAAACCTGGGAAGAACAAGCATTCCCACATGTGTGGAAAAAATATAAATCACGATTTTGTCATTGTTTGCATGGCCAGGTTAAAATTCAGGGACAAAGCTGCTAGGATTTTAGTGCAGCTGCTGGCACACAGCAGTGACCATAGAATAGGGTGCTCACAGTTTCTGGTTTGCATCAGAGGGAAAATGAACCCAGAGAAGAGAGGACGTGTTCAGACAACTCTCACACATGTCTTAGGGGAAGGGCGAAATGATGGAGGAATACAGTGTCTTCTAAAGAATGCTAAATGGGAGAGAAAAGGAGAGAAGGGTTAGAGAGGGCTCGTAAGGATGACTGAGACCATTGTTGCTTTTGGGGAGGGCAAAAAGCCTCCCTCAGCCTTTGGGTCTAATGCAGTGTCCAGCCTGTCACACTGCCATATTTTGAGGACACACCTCACTCTATTCCTGCAAGCAGGCATAATAATTGAGGAGGGAGAAGGGGAGTCCTGGGATGTTGTGAATGCTCCAACCCTGGAGGTGTTTAAGGCCAGGCTGGACAGAGCCTTGGGCGACACAGTTTAGTGTGTGGTGTCCCTGCTCATGGCAGGGGGGTTGGAACTAGATGATCTTAAGGTCCTTTCCAACCCTAACTATTCTATGATTCTATGATTCTATGTTCCAAATGAACACAAGCACTTTTGCTGTCCTCTAAACAGAGAACATCCATTAACTTCCCACCTGCACTTCTTCATGTGGTCCTGAAGGCACAAACTTACCTGCCCATCATTTATTTTTAGGTTTTTAAAAGATTTCAGCTTACTGTATTGACATACAGTGTTCACTGTTTCTCCCTGCTCTCGATAGTTAAAACAACATTAATTGATATTGGATTTATATCCATGGCATGTTTCTTGAGTAATTCATTAAAAAATCCAGGCTCACTGCCATAACATCTAAATATGGACTAAAGTAGATCTCATACACAGTCTTGCAGGAGCCCCATGTGATGTGCAGGAAGAGCTCCTCACCACAAAATGACCAGTACCTTACTCATTAACCATGTGTGCCTATTTATTCAAAATTAGATGTCATACATATGCATTAGTTGTCCGAATTGCCCTCTCTCTTTCCTAGAAGCCCGCTTCATTGCTCTGTACAACATTCAGCTGAACAAGCTGTCAAGTGGGAAAAGGAGTAGGAGGTGACCAGCTTTCCCTTCATCCTTTCAACTAGTGTGCAAAACACCACACAGCAACTATCAGGGGGAGCACATATTTTTTAGTAGCCTGCAGGCTAAACATCCCTCCTCCATCTACCTGTCTATCTTCCTAACGCACGTTGTACTGCCACTCTAGAAGTGCTCAGAATACGCAGAAAGGGCTCCCAGGAAAGCCTGGGGACCAGAACTCAGCCTGGCTCTTCCAGAATAGCTAGATGAATACCAGTACTTCCTTTGCTCATAAACATGGGGAAGAAGGTCCTTTTATCAGTGCAGTAGACAAAGCAGTATTTCTCAAGACTGAAAGATCCCACGGTATCAGTACCTAAACTGCAGATTGCTGATAACCTGGAGAGTATAACAGGGCTTTTATACTGTTTTTATACTGCTCCCTAGTAACATCCTTCTGGCCACTGTTGGGCACAGGCTACTCATACAGGTGGCTCCTTGGTCTGACTTGATGCTAGGTGTTTCCCTAGTATCCTAAACAATTTCCAGACTACTGAAACACCTTAGTATTGGTGAGTATCCTATGATGAGCCTTGCAGTGTGATGAAAATACACCCTAACCTGCTCACAGAGTCCAAAGTCTGGTGGCCAGGACACAGAATATATATATTAATAACCTGAGTACACTTTGGCTACATATATACGGGTGAATTAAACATGCCCAGGACTGTTTTCTGGCCAACTGACCTGGAACAGCTTGAGTTCACATATACACAGACTGCCTAATGGGAATGGTTTCTGGACTGACCTAACTTCTGTAGCATGTCCAGGAATTGCCTGGGAGAGCGCTAGCTGGCCTGGGTCAAAACTGTGCCAAGGACCCTTCTAGCAATTTAATGGTTCAGACAATCAAACTTCAGTGCCAGAGGATTTTCATTTGAGTTGTTTAATTTAGTTGGGTAGCATTAGCCTTTGGGAATCCAAGAGTCTAAGCTCATTGATAGCCTTCTATATATCACCTACTCTTATTAGCATGAGTAATAGCACTTTCTTGATAGCAGCACATAGCTCCATTAAAACAACTTTGAAATGGCCTGCTCTGAAAGAGCAATTGAGAGTGGCAAGCTTCCAGGTAGTCTAGCTGAGCACCTGTCTGTACTATGGGGCACTGTGCTGTTTCTGTTCCAGGATGACGTTATCCACATCTCTAGCAAAGTGGGCACGAGTCTCTGCAAGTCCCAAGTCTACTGCCAGTAACTCTAGGTCTGAAGCACTCTTGTCCCACAGTCCCTGCCAGTTAGACAGGTCTAAAAGCACCAAATGAAATTGTTCATAGAAAGAAATGGGTCAGCAGCCCTCACAGCCCTAGCCTATTCCTCCTTAATACTTTGGTTCAGAGCATGAGTGTCCATATGTTTGCAGTGACTTGTTTGTGGCTGGATCTTTCCTCCAGGGTGTCTGATCCTGCTCTGGAAGTAGACCTGGCTGCAGAGAGCAGAGGGATCCTGGGATGAACTAAGAGAGCTATTTTTTTGACACTAGAATTGCATTAGCTCCAGTTGAAAATCTCACTAACAGCAGCATGAAACACTCTACGAAATGGGAAGTCTTACTGTGGAGCTAGCAAGAACATGGCTCTGCACTGTGTGACTGTGCTCTTTAAGAGCTGCCCATGTGCTGTTTTACCATTCTTTTACCAGATGGCAAAGGCACTCAATATGAAATAGCAGAACTTCTCTCTGAAAGCACAAATGCAAAAATTTCCCCCAGAATGCAACATGATGTAATAGTGGTGGACAGGGTGGCTTTCTGGTGACGTGTTTCCAGGCCCTCTGACTAAGCAGCATTTGTGGGCATGCAGCCCTTGCATCTCAGAGAGAGCAGAGGAGCAGAGTCACCATGTGGGGAGCACACTGGTCCAGCAGTCCTGCTGTGGGTCCCACCTGAAGCACACACTCAGGCATAGCAATACCTCAGTTCTGCATTTCAGACTGATACAGTTCTCACAGAATCTTTTCACTTTGGGGTAATAGGGTCAGGCAGGCTCTCATCCCCAGGAATGCACGAGCAGAGGGTCTCCAAGTCATGATGACAGCTCAGGAAACCAGTGGATCTCCTTTTTTCTTTATAATTGAGACAGATTATAGACAGTGAGCCCCATTCTTGGCAAGTGCATGTTTCCATCTCTCTCCCGCTTCAGCTGAGCAGAGACAGCATCCAGCTCAGCAGCAGCAGCCGGACTTGCACTCCGATGTAGGATAGTTGCATAATGTCATGTGATCTCTTCTGTTCTCCTCCCTCAGCCCATTGGGGATCTCTCATGATAAAAACAGTAAAAGGCTCTTGATTTATTTTGCTGACTACAAGATTTCATTATATTGATTCAGCTCATGAAAGCCCCACAAGGAAACAGAAAATAGCCCATTATTTTTAATTTCCAATTGGAAAAGTTACAACGCATTTCTATTTATGATGTGCATTTTTTAAATCTAAATCATCAAATTCAGCACTCATTTTTAGAACAATCTATTTCTATAGTTAAGGAAAGACTAAGGCTTGAACTTGTGGTTCTCTATATTGCAAGCTGCTGAGGTTCAAAGAGATTATTCATATATATTTTGCATAGAGTTGATGAGGAGGTGAAACTGCCAAATATCCTGAACTTCTCTATTTTGGGAAAGATGGTGGGTTAGGATGATCTTATAAAATGTATTCACGGCTTAAATTGAACAATTTAACACTCTGAAGTTTAAGTAAAAAATTAATAGAAGGCAAATCTTTGAAGTGGTGGCATGTGTGTAAGCCTCTTGTCCCCTGCAGCCAAAAAAAAAAGTCATCAAGGCTTCATACAAGCAGCATTAAGCATTTGAATTCTCCATAAAAATATTCACGATGTAGAGCAATTACTTGTTTTTGATATTAGAGAAAAGTTGCTAAAGTGTGTTTATTTTGCCTCTCTCCGTATAATATCATTTGGAATATGTGCTTTTCATGACTTCTACCTCATGGTAGATTCATCCTTTATGGTACAATCATATGCGCCTATGCACATACATACACATATATATAGATTTATAAACACACACACGCACAAAGAACAAATAGACTAGATGGCCAGAAATTCTTAGCACGTACTCTGTTATTTCTGTGTTGCTCTTGCTTGAAGCACATGTTTAACATTTTACTTGACTTGAAAACTTAGTAAGGTAGATGGATTAAGGAAAAAAAGCCAAAGGTTGAAAGGATGAATAGCTTAGAGAATAAAGCATTGGGCACTTACAGTACTGCTGGCATTGAATGCAAGGAATCAGTCCTACAGACCTCAAAAGGGTGAGGAATGAAACTCAAACACACCCGGTTTGGTCAGCCCCAAAAACCTAACTGAACAAAGACATCTCAAACCTGCAGCTTGGGTTAAAGAGCTAAGACACTAATCCAGTACAAAAGGCTTTATTCAGACTGTTTACCCTTTTGTATGTATGTATATACAATCAAAACTAATTTTTTTTCAGACCGTGATGTGAACCAGTGCTCTATACAAATCTGGGGGAAAAAAGTCCAGCAAGTTATTTCACTGACAAAAGTGGCCTTTATGTTGCTTCAAAAGTGGCCTTTACTCTTTGCAAAGTTCCTTTAGAATAAGGTCTGTGAGGAATTTTGTGGAAAACAGAGCTACTTTACAGTATTTTCTCTGCATTGACTCTTTAAACATACTAAATCTGTGCTTTGTTAACTAAGCATTCAAATGTAGAGAAATCCAAAGAGCAGGTCAACTTTCTGTCCCTAACGACAGCTTTCTCTCTCAACCGGCCAATGGCCTGGTCACACAACCTAACCTTCTGCCCTGGAAGATTTATCATCAGCTTTGCATATGTCCTTGTTGCTTTGAACTAAATGGAGCTGCTCAACATGCCTTAAAATTTAGCTCCCGTGTATGTTTCTGCTTGACTAAAGCCCAAGCGTTATTAGTGCCAAAAGCTAATTGTAGGTGTTTCACTCATGTTGGTGGGTTCAAAATTTAGCACGGCGTGTGTCTTGCTGCCTTGATTAAACTGTAAACTCTTCAGGTAATGGGCCACCTTTTATTCTTCGTGGCTTTCAGCATACCAGGACTTTAACTTCAGCTGGGGTCTGTAGGTGGTACCACGATATGGATAAAAAAAAGGCAATATAAAACAGTGCTGCCAAAAAAAATGGAAGGATGAGAACCTGGCTGCAGAAGCCTTCTGGAAAAGATATGAAAGATAGTAAATAAAGCTAATTTAACCCATTCGAAAACAACTGATTAAACCAACAATTAGATTGGAAATAAAGTAAAAAATGGAAATATTTCCGTAAACATTTCCTACCCTGTTCAGAGGAGCAGTGCAAAGTCAATATATCACTCATCTCTACCCAAGCCTTGCTTTGATTTATTCCCTCTTAAATAAGAAAAAAAAAAAAGACAACCTATGTGGCTTTTGCTGTAAAGTGGTTTTGCAATACTCAAGAGAAAAAAAAACATGCTTATACTAACAAAACTCACATGTATCTCCTTAACTGGTAAAAAGACAAGCCTGCAAGAGTTTCTAGAAGCTAGAAATGGATCAAATAACACATGGGTCCAAACCTTCTGTTTCTTGTCTGCAGATATTAAGTATATTGCTGTGAATATAGAGCTGAAAGACTATTCAGATGCAAGAAGGCAATACTCAATT
>NW_009921406.1:0-66079 GCF_000696875.1 Nestor notabilis | reverse complement strand
TGTCAGAATTAGAGGAATTCTAAAGGGCTTTTCACTTGCACAAAAAGCCGCCTGCCAGCAATGATCATGGTTAAACAAAAAGCATGTCCAATAGAGCAAGCCACTCATGTGACTATCATTTGCAACCCAGGTACTGGGAGCAAATGCTGGCTGCATACTTTGATCTAAATATACCCCAATTAAGGTTTGACTGATTATCTGTACTCACAGAGTGGAGGTAGGCAAATTTAACAAATGCCAATGAGGAAACTTGGGTTTATGGAGTAATTTAACAAAGGCAACATAATAGCAATAACATAGGAGCAGCAGACCACCTGCTCCTCTGCTGGGTTCACTTTCTCATGGACATGTCACACTGGAGAGCTCCTCACACAAATAAAACAAGAAATAAATAATTCTCCTGGAGAGCAATTGTTAAACGACCAGTCCTGAAATACGCCCTGATGGAAACTGATATTAAGTCACAGTTTCAAACCTCTTTGAGAAAGTCAAAGGCTTCGCTGAATACAGCAGAGGGTTTAACCAAAAGATGTGTGAAAACAATTAATGCTTCTCACTTTGTGAATTACATGTGGATTTTGCCATGGCATTATCCAAAAAGCTGAAGGTGTAGGAGAAAATCTTCATGAAAACAGCCTACAGAAAATAATGGAAAACATTAGGTTATATTTATGTTGTTTTATATCACAATTTAACATTTGTCAGAGATTCATTGCTTTGTTATTTGGGTAAGTTATAACTCTAATTTCATTCTTTTTGCCTTGCGTTTGGTGTTTTGGCTTCATTAACATAGTTGTTTAATCACTACTGAGCACCATGGAGTGAAACTTTGAAGAAATAAATAGAATAATAAATCTTAAAAAAATGCAGATTATGCCATGAGATTGATACCATCGAATCTAGAAGATAAAACTAAGATATGAACCACATTTTTTGTTTTGGTGGATGAGAGGAAATAGGCTAAAACCATAATGGAACAGTGGAAAGATGCATAACTAGATAGAATGCTCTGAAAACAGTATTAGTATGGGGTTATTTCACATTTGTGAACAAAAAAATGGGAAAATCGGTTCAAAAAGCAGAGTTGCTAAGAGTTGTTCCAAAGACTGTTGAGATGGGATATTTTCCCAGAAGATTTGGCCTGGATCCTAAGGGACTAATTTTACTTTCAGGTGACCTTACGGATGTGAGGCAGCACCTTGGGTAAGCATTTGAAAAGAGATGCCCATGCACCATTTGTTCCCTTCCTCTTACCACTGGTATGAATGACAATTAATATGCACATCTGAACATGCATATTCACTGCGGGACTGCAGACACTAGAGACCTTTGCTTCATTGTCATAATGTGTTTTTTCCCATGAGTAAATTTACTGCTAATTCTTTCAGCTCTCACAACTGAGCATTGTTAAAAATAGAAAAGAGAAAAAAAAAAAAAGGAAAAAAGAAAATTATTCAGACACAGTTGGTGAGAAATCTGAAAGTTTTGATTAAAAAGATGTTGACACAGATGTTGTGTGAGTTCATGTCTGACAGCCTCCTTTGCAGAGTGGGTTTCCTGGACAGAGTAAGCATGGGATTCAGCTCACCTCATTTCAGAAGTGTGAAACGTAAGATGTCCTGACCACTCTGGTATTTCTTCAGTGTAGATAGACAGAAAAAAAAAGACCTTTTCAGAGAACCATTCATCTTAGGCTTTCAAGACAGCTACACTGCTTGAATTGCCTCTAGAGGGGCCTATTTTCCTCCATTACAGTGAAAGTCTAAATTGAGGAGCTTAAGTTGAGATGACTAACTCCTAGGCATCTGCTTTAGGGCAGATCTTCTCTTACAGATACCCATGGAGTTTCTCTTGCATGTCAGGCAGGCCATGGTTGTTGTGTGCTGGGCTACTGAATGTATCAGAGAAGCTTTGACCACTAAAGGAAAGGAGATGGGTCCCAAACTCGCAAACAAATGAGAATAAAAGGGATCTGCTTGGAATGGAGCTGGCTGTGAGAGGTTCAGATCTGGGTCTAGACCTGGACTTTGGAGTACAGTAGCCAGTGGAAAAGAGCAGGGGCCAAGATTTGGATCAGGGCTGGCACTGTTCTGCCTGTGCTCACAAAATGCCTCAGGTCAGTGGCTGGCATTAAGTGCCATATGCAGCAAAATGCCTACACACCCTGGAACCAGCTCAGGGCTGCGTGTCAGCTTAAACTCACAGTTTCTTCCATTTATCAGCTCCTGTCACAACTGGAACATTTTGTCAGCAGAGATTTGGGGGTGTGTGTCTGTTAATCTTACTTTACTGTGAAAATGTTCATGATAGTCCTTTTACTATCAAGATGTAATGCTGCTTATTAAATTACAAATGACACACTACATCAATTCTTATTAGAGATGCTCAGGTCTCTGAGTATGTACACTCATGTGGCTGATACCCCTCTTGCCCCTTTGTCATACCATTCAACCCAGTAATTATCAGCAAAGATTTCAGACCAGACTTGAGGTAGTCACGCATTTCACTGTCAATCAAGGGGTTTACGTTTTTTGGCAATGTTTATGTGATATCAGGGGTCAGAGGTTTTTAACTCTACTTCCCCTGGTGAACTATTACAATCCTCTGTTGGATTTTGCTGATAAAGGAACATATCCCATTATGCTGCCATCAATTCCTCATTCTGTAGCATCACTTCGCAATTCACAGATATGATATCATTAAGGCTGAAATTCTACAGTATGTTGAACACTTTGTTTATTTCAATAAGACCTGAAAGATCTTGGGACTAGTCTTCAGATATGATGAGACCTGTCAAGCATGACTTCACCAGTTTTCATAAACAAACAATAGCTTATTATTTAATGATAGTTTTAGACAGTACGAGATACAACTTGTTCACAACTAGTCTGAAAAGGTGATTATCTTTTGCAAACACTTGTCTTTCGTACTTTTTACACAAAACACATGCATTTGTCTGGAAACTCAAAATGCTTAATTTTTAATGCAATAGTTTAAATTTTCTATTATGATAGTGGAGAACCCTTTGTGGGGGAAAAAAAAAAAAAAGAAGTAATGAAATAATTAGGCTGATTTCTGAACACCCCCCAACCCCCATTTTTGGTGGAAAATGCTTGGCAGGGCTACTGCTTTACAACACTCTGGGCCTTACACGTGTACTCTGTGAAAAGTTTCTAAGTCCTGGATAACCTCTATTATTGGATAAACTGAGAAATGTAACAAGATAGTTTCTGAAAGCAGCACCTCAGCTATTCTAGTTTTATAGTGGCACTTATGCTTCTTTAATAATAATAATGATAGTAAACCCTCTTCTTTTTTTTGTACCAAGTCACAATATGATGAGAACACAAAGTGCCCCTCAGTATAATTCTGCAGCACAGACTTGGCAAAAATTTGAAAGCAATGCTGTGACAGCAGAGCTGAGAAAATGAAACAGATAAAACAGTTGATAAAAGTAATGTAATGTAACTCTAAATAGAAATGCAGTAAACAAAAGCCACTGAAGTATTTTGACCTATAAAAAAGTGGTTATTTTGGTTAAAATCCACTTACATTGATATAAGGCAGACTGGATTTTAAGCATGATGTTGCAGAGGCACAAGGGCACTGACATAGTCCTAGAGTCACCTTTTAATAAGTGAAGTGTTAGGGGGCCAGGCAACCCATGGGGGTGATATGGAGCTACTTGCTTCCAGGTCACTGCTTTGAATCTGGCCCTGGCTGATGCCAGCTGAAAGCCGTAACTCTTTGATGACTGCTCTGTGGCCTTAAAACCTCCCCCCTTGGTTAGGTTCAGCATGAGAGGGTGTTTGCTGCACTGGCAAGTGCTTTTGTGGGTGATAGTGGATTTGTGTGTGGTGGTCAGTGCAGAATAAGGAAGTGTGAGTAAAGCATGTTGCTCTGGTGCCCATAACTCAAGGTATTGACTGCCGTGCCAGTGTAGCTATGTGGTCAAAGGAGCTCCCTGCAATACATCAGTCTTCAGGACACAGAGTGTTTTACTTTGCATGGCTGTTCCTCAGTATCATTCGTGAAAAGTTTGTAGTAAGCGTGATAATCCTAAAAATGTTTTGTTTTATGATAGGTCAGTCTTATACCATTTTACATCTATCCCCCCACTACCCATACCATGCACCACCTGGGAGCCCAAAAGCAAGCTCACAAAACAGCGTAACATTTTCTAGCTATTTATTTATTTGCTACGCTTACTTTCTAATGGAATGTGTGCAGAATCATATTTAAAACATGATCTTAGAAACTTAAAAACACATCCTTTTCTCCAAAAGAATATACAGCTGCCAGAGAAAAGGGGACATTCAGTAAACTGCATGTCACTATCAGCTATTGATAGCCAGTGATTTGTTCTGAATCCAAAGGCTAAACCAACCCTCATGCTGCTGTATGTCAGATGCAATTGGTCCAAAGTCAAAGTTTTACAGCTCAGACAGGGCGCACTTTATCCTTCAGGCTGCTACTTAAGATAGCCATGACCCTGAGGAGAACCAGTCAACAAAACAGACAGACAAGAGGATGTGATTTGTATGCATCCCTGAGCCTGCTCAAATCACCTCTGACCTGCAGGTCAGGCTGCAAATGACAGCAGAGTGCATGCACCTGATCAGACAGCACATTCTCATTAGAAAGCCTGGGAAAAGGGGGCAGCTACACTGTGTTTACTCATAGACCAAATGCAATCTACCCAGGAAATGAGAAGAAAAAAGATCAATTTAGCTCAACAGAAGGATGTGAGCAACATGTAAGTATGTTATGAAATTCCAAATCAAACTGCTTATTCTTATAGAGCCAGATGGGAGCTCTCTGTCTGGGTGAGGTACCAAGAAGACAAGTTAGCCATGAAAAAGGGGTATTTATTTGCTGCAGAACGCCATGCCAGGAGTCTTTGCTGCGGTACCATAACCTCTACTGAATAGAGTGGGATCAACGCTCAGAGGTATTTGTAGGCTTGATTTGCTGCCATTACTAGTTGAACATCAGTCCAGTTTGCTGATTTGATAGTCATACAGTCATCATTACTAATTTTCATCAGCAATACGTAATTTTTTCTAAAAGAGAAGGCTGGATTTGTCCAGCAGAAGGGCAGTGTTCACATGGAAATCTGGGCTTTCCTGTATTTGGTTGTTTGGATATGGGAGCTCGTCAAGTTACCAGAGAGATCAAAAATATGGTTTTGCTGCCAGGCTTCTGCAAAGTTTGGAGACAGCCAGTGCTGAGGTTTCGGATTAGGACAATAAGCAGCATGTTTGGAGTAAGGCTGGGATTTGGAGGGTGTATGTGTTTGGTGACTGTGTTACTTTGTGCAGAGACTAAGGACCACTCTTCATTGGTTCCCAAAGTTTGTGTTACATTTCTTCTAAATTTAATCTGGCACTAGACTGAAGGCTGCAGTGCTGCCATGATCCATCTATGCTAAGCAGGCCTGCTGATGGCACGGAGGGACCTGTGGCCTGGGTACATGGCGCCGCTCATGCAGACACTAAGGAAATGTGATTTGTGCCTCCACTTGTCAGGGGCTGCAAGGACTGCTCTGGCCTTGGTGTCAGGTCAGACCTGGGGCTACATGGAAATCGTGCTGCCCACCTATTGCCTTAGCCCTCATGGAGATCAGCTTAGCATGCAACTCTTCCGCCTCAGCTGTTTCTGCTCCCAGCCCTCCCTGTGCTGCCCCCCTGCTTGTTCCCACTTCTCTGCCCAGGCACAGGACATGGCAGTGGCTGCCATGGGCAGGAATTCCTGTACAGTCCTACCACAGACTGACTAAAACATGGAGTTTAAATCCCCCTGTTCGGTCTTGGAGAACAGCACATTTAGAGAGAGTCCTTCTGGAGCTAATATACTGCCAGCAAACACAAGAAGCATACTACTAATATGCTTTCTGAGTGCCGGCTGAAGTTGCTAGTGAAGGGGTCAGTATCACATCCTATAACCATTCTCTTTGAAAATAAAAGTGAATGATTTTATCCAGTAATGAATGTGCTGCTATACATGGGCTTTTGCCATAAATGTGAAATGGGAAATAAAGCTGAAACAGAATTTAAGCCTGGTCCTTTGCTTGGAATGAGGGGGACTCACTGTGTGAAGGTTAGTTATTCTGCATTTTCCACAACACATCCACACATTTATGATATCCATGTCGACAGAAAGGAAAGGAATCCTACACACTGGCATTATTTTAAGAGGCATCGTTTGTGTGAATTAAATAGATGCATTTTTTTAAGCTCTCAATATAAGAAATCTGGTGACAGACACATTCTGGTGAGGAGCCATCCTTACCTTCTACATAGGTGTCAAATGACCACATATTATAACTTAATGTTTTGATGCTTACTAGACAGTCACTGAGGCCCATGAGTATGTCGCCTCTTGGTTGTAAAATGTTTCAGCTTCCTGAGCTGGGGAAGAAAGAGAATGCTTCTGACAGAGCTTCCCTTTGCAGAAGGAAGATGCGTCCCTGTGAGTATCATGAATGTGGTCACAGCAGTCTGGATTCCTAGTAAAATCCTTCCCAGTGTGCTGGACACAGTTCTAGGGAGAAGAATAAAAATAGACTTTGCTGCTGGAATAAAATAAGAACAGAGGAACAAGAAAACAGCTGTACTGAGCCAGACCAAAGGTCCTTCTGCTTCTGTCCCTGGCAGTGTCTGGTAATAACTGCTTAGGTAAAAAGACTGTGAGGAGGACAGAACGGAGTGACCGTTCCCATGGCAGAGTTTCTTCACTTTCAGCTATCTATAATTTAGGAATTTCCTGACAGAGATGTAGTATCCACTCGACTTTTCTTTCCTGGCTTTGCATAATTGCTTTTTGAGCCCATTTGGCTTCCACATCCTCCTCTAGAGAGGAGTTACGTGGTACAAGGAGCTTTAGTACCCTGTGTGTGAAGGAGCACTGTGAATGTCTTATACTTCTGCCTAGTAATTTCATTTGGTGCTTCTCAATTATCAGACTGAGAGAAATTATGAGATTCTGATTGAACTAGGAAGAAAATCATGAAGCCAGAAAATCCCCCTGTCATTTATCTGTGTTGTGATTTCTACTACATTACAAGCCATGCAGTTGTTGGTAAACTGCATCACGCTAACAAGAGCATATGGGAAGTACAAGAAATGACAGAGGAGTCTGGAAGGAAATGTGTCTTGGTATCGTATGCACACCTGTAGATACAGATGAGAGATTTTGAAAACTTACTACAATGTGTCTGCAGGCTCTCAAAACCTGTGCTTTCAAAGGCAATGAAAAGCTGGGCATTTTACAGGGATCTTCTTCCAAAAAGAAAAAGAATGTGGCCAAATACTGTGTTTTCATCTGTGTTTATAATTTCATTGTTGTTTGTTTCTCTGCTGTATCACCCATAAAATCTAACTAATTACATCCCATCTGAGCCCCAAACAATACTAATGTGTAATGGATAAGGCATAGATTATGGAGAGTTAGGCAAAGCAGCACAACTGTTTTCTTCAAGTTTCAGCAATGACTGCAAATAGCATGGTTTATAATTTTGTGAAGCACTGAGCTTTCCAAGCTTGCTGGACAAACTGGTCAATTCATATGTAAATAAAATATATTGCATCCTATAAGAAAAGAGCAGTTGATAAAAAGGATCTAGTGCTGTGGGTCTTTATGATCAAGAGAGGGAAGAATTTCTTTGTGTCACTACAAAATGTTACTCTGTCCCTGAAAGGAAGGAGACAGAAGGCTAGCTCAGGCAAAAGCCTGACTGCATGTGACTGACCCAGCAGGAGAAGGGCTGGCTCTCTTTCTTGGGCTCCTTCTGTTGCAAGACACAGATCCTAAGTAAGTGCCGGATGCCTCTGCCTGATTTCTTGCGGGCATTCAGGCTGAGTGATACATTTTAAAACAAGAAGGGGAATGAGCACAAGCTGTTTCTCCTGAACTTCTTTGCTCTGGTGCAAATGGAGCACAGCAAATATGTGTGAATTTTACTTCTTTTTACGTTACACACTGATAGTAACTCTTGTTCGTGTCACTCTATAGAAAGGATTTCATCCTTTTGCTTCTTCCTTCTGAGCAGCAGTCCTTGTTTAAAATTATCTTGTCCCTTCTGAAATGTGTTTTTTTCAGGGTGACTGAGCCTAGAATGGCTCAAGAAAAAATACAGTCCTTCCAAGTTGGACTGCATCTCATCAAAGTGTTTTTCCCCTTAGGATTTTATGGAATGTTACCTCACTTTATGACAGTTCACATCACAGCGTAAATGCTGAACATTTCTGTAACTGAGGCAATGCACTGTGAAATGTCAGGCAAACGATAAAATCAATAATCTGCAAGTTACCAAAGAGAAATGAAACTCGTGGATGTCAGTAGTTTTCGGGTCAAAGGTGCATGCTCCAGGACGATGATGGCCAAACACTTTTGGGTTGGTTGTGTTTAAGTTTTAAACCCAGACTGCACTGAAAAATGTCTCTTTTGTGAACAACTAGGAGCATCTTTACATATGTATCTTCCATCTTTCATTTTTCTAGCTGAGATGGTGAGAGTGAAAAATTACTTGTTTTCTTTTATATCATTTTTTTATGCCCTGGATGTATATGCTGTGACAAAGTTAACTTGTATTCTTAACAAGTGCAGAAAGAAAGCTTTGAACAATACCTACCTGAGATCAAATGGTGTATTTCTATTGCACTCAGGTCTGAGAGAAAAATCAAAAAATGAGGATTGGGATTCTGCTTCAACAAAAAAAAAAAAAAAAGGAAGAAAAAGATTTTTGCCAAAAAGAAACACATTCATAGAAGTGTTCTCTGCAAGTCTTACAAATCTTGGCGTAAGCATCCTTTTGCTTCTTTTTTTTTACAGAAATTAAATATTTGAAACTAAATTTGATTTTTAAAGTATCAGCACTGAACAAGTTTAGTTGTTCAGTTTTGATTTTCAGTTTTTAACTGAAAAAACATTACACCTTTATGAGGGCCTCCCCCCTGCCCAAATTTGCCCTGAACAATTATAGCTACTTTAGAGCCAGCTTTATTTAATCCCTCAGATTGCCATGTCCAGGAAAGAAAAGCTATTGGAGCTTCCCATATTCACTTTAAACTTCACAACGTACGAGGGGAAATGTACTTAATACTGGGATTAAAGAAGTCACAAAACAAGTAAAATAAATAAAATTTACTCTTAATATTTTTACTGAACTTATTTATGTGCAGAATTCCAAAAAACACCATTGTAGAACTTGTAGGATAAGGGTAGCAGTTCTTGAAGTAGCTGCAGATACACTGGCAGACTAAACAAGTGTAGTACTGGAAACAAAGTGGTTCAGCTGCAGAGGATGGATAGGAACACTTTCATAAACCCACAACAAAAAAGACCCTGGCAAAGCCAGGCGAGTGAAAACATCCTGATACAGTGATGTACGGTGGAGGCTAAAAGGTCAATGGCTGCGGCTAAAAGTTATCAAGATAATTATAGCTAATGCCTTGATTGGGGAAAATAAGCACCACCACAGAAGCTTTCCAGCTTTGCACCCCTTGCAGCCTTGGGAGCGCTCCTCCAGGCAGGCATTATTTTGCTAATCTAAAAGGCTTTGGGCTTTACAAGTATCACACCTGCAGTACCGCCGCTCCTCAGGGAATCATTCAGCGTGCGAGCGAACACGACCCTGCCGACATCAAAAGTTTCCACTTTCCCTCACCCCTTTCAGCGGCGGTCCCTCCCCTCTCCCCGGGCGGCTGGCCGCGGTCTGGGGAACCTCTCACTTTTTGTCCTCTCCCGACCCTTCTGGACCACATTCTATGTTTTTATTCAGGCCATCTGCTCGCCGGGGAAGGGAAACCAGTGTCCGCCGGCACCACAGCCCCTCCTGGCAGTGAGCTGCTTGGCAACGTTACCTTTCCAGCCGGCCGCAGCCCGCACGGGCGGCCGCCGCCGCCGCCGAGGGGGGCTTTATTTGTGCTTAAATATATGGGGCGAGGGGTAGGTTTGTGGCGGCGGCCTCCCCTGCTCCCCCAGAGTGGTACGGCCGCCTTGTTCCTGACAGAAGTCTTTCTAAAGACCTGCTCAAGCCTCACTAAGCAGCTGTGAGTTAGGTCATTTTCCCAGGAGTTTTACATGTGGAAAACCGGGCATTAGGAAGGCCTCAAAAAAGGACACCATCTGGCCCCAGTGAAAAAAAGGATCATGACACTTTCTGTGGTACCAACAGGCCCTGATGAACCATAAAGGAATTCAGGCCTCGACTGTGATCCGATGGTGACTGGCCCAACAATCCCCCCCGTGACAGCCTCCCCCATTCAGCCCCGCAGTTATCTCATAGCACAATGGACTTTTGTGCCACGCTGTTTACTGGGGGCGTCGTCAAATCCAGTCGGATTTCTGGGCTCGGCTTCAGCGGCCCTGCTCTTTGCTGCAACATGTAACACGCATCGGGAGAGATAAGAACACAAAGGAGGCGGCTTCTTCCAACAATCCCCCCCGTGACAGCCTCCCCCATTCAGCCCCGCAGTTATCTCATAGCACAATGGACTTTTGTGCCACGCTGTTTACTGGGGGCGTCGTCAAATCCAGTCGGATTTCTGGGCTCGGCTTCAGCGGCCCTGCTCTTTGCTGCAACATGTAACACGCATCGGGAGAGATAAGAACACAAAGGAGGCGGCTTCTTTTTCGTTTTCTTTTTTTTTTTTTCCTGCTTTGCTTTCTTTTTTTTTCCCCTATTGCTCAACCCCCTTGCAATTCTTTCACTGTACAGGGGAATAAAGAGTAAAGCTGCAAGAAAGATCTTTGCTGGGAATCAAGAAATTCCCTTCCTTTCCTTCCCCCTGCCCCCCCCCAAGTTAAGTCGGACACTGTGGATTAAGGGGAATTTGCACTACTGTTTTCTAAAAGTGAAATTAAATTAGTGCAGATCAGGATTTACATCTTACATGCAATTTTTGTGAGGGAAAAAAAATGATTTGGGTTTTTTTGGGGTCTTTTTTTTTTTTTTTTTTTTTAAGCTAACATGTCATTACTTCCTCATTTTGATTTTGGAATAATTTCTGTCTAAGTGAACAAGTATATTACTATTAGCAATATTGGATTTATCCCACTTTTCATTTTGTGGCCTGATTTCAATGTATGAGTGTTTATTATTTAACACAGGCAGTGTTTTAATTAGTTTGCATGCTGGGGTGCAAGCTGTGTATGGCCACAAGCAGAGGTAGCCCCCTGCCTCTCCCCACCAAGGATGCTACCTTCTCCCTGCCATTCTCACTACCACGCCAAGAGACAGCCTGGGAAAATAAACAGACCTTGTAGCCTGCTCTCAAGGTCACTGCATTGACCTTGAAAGGGTAGGGGGTACCAAAATCCAGAATCAATTTGGAAAGTGACCGTCTGCCTGCCCCCCCCAGCTCCCCAGTTTAATCTGGGACTTGGTGGTGCTTCCAAGCTTCCTCAGGCTCCCTTGGCACCGCTGGTGGTAAGGACACCTCTGCTCCGGAATGTGGCTCCTGTGGTCAAACCCAACAACTTTGACATCGTCAGATAACTAGCTGGTGGCTGACGTAGCTGGGGCAGCATGGACATAAGGACCAATGTGGCACATGGCTCGCTGTTAGGTCTAAAATGGGCTAAGTTTGGCTGGCGGTTTTAAGTGTGTCGCAACTCCCCGAGAAGGATGTCATGCCAACTTCATGGGGATGTGATGGGGTTATATGACTGACTTTCATTTGAAATGGTGACAGATACCAGCTGTGAAACTGGTTGTTTGCCCTTCCAGTTTCATGTTCGGGTACCCTCCAAGAGGGCAACTCTTGTGCCCGGCTTGCTGCCCTCATCCTTTTGTGACGCGGCCCCTGCAGAGCCTGGGTCCTCTGGACGCTGAGGTGAACATGAACGCACAGCCTGAGCACCCCTGCATCACACTGGCTGCGTGCGACAAGTCACAGAGGAGTCCGGGGGAACTGAAATGCTGTTTATACTCCTTTTGGGAAGGAGAGAGGAGGAACTGATTTGTCTGGGGGCAGTCAGCAAGTTAGTAGCAGAGATGGATAATAGAACACATGTCCAGGAGTATCAACCCAATGGTTTAAAGTATTTATGAAAGTTTCTGTTATCTCCAAACTCTTACCAGCTTGCTTGGGTGCCTAATTGAGCTTTGTACACCCAAACAGAGGTAGGGAGGGTTGGGGAAACATTTCATTGCAACATCTCATGCATTGCCTTAATTGGTGACCCCAGACATTAAATATTGGGCAGCTGATTACTTGTGGTTTCATTACACTCTGCTTATTACACATGCCTCCCCAGCACAAAAGGCGGATCTCTTCAAAAGGCCCTGCATTATCCAACACGTACCCGGTAGCACATCTGATGGCAATCAACAGTCTTTAACGAGATCATTCATTCTCTCATTTTCAGCATTCTTTTACTACCCCAGGAAATGTTTTACTCTCCATTTCAAGAAGAAAAAGCAGAGAGCAGAAAACCTGCGGAGTAACTGCATCCAAGTAAAAGGTTGTAAAACTTCCACAGAACGAAGACTCTGCTTACTATAAGACTAGTGTGTTGTTTGACAAGATGACATATGAAAGACCAAATACCAAGGAGATTTTAAGAAAAGGCTAGTTCTTAGAGGAATTGCTTTATTATTTCATTTTTGAGACAATGATCCCGTTTCCTGTGGGTCACAGTCTGTACATATAGCTATTGATGGCTTGCAGTAAGTAGGGGATTTACAGTTTATGCGTGCCCGCTTCTGTGTGTGCTACATTGAGAGATGTCAGAAAGGAAGAGCTTAACTGCGAATGAAGGAATCGTGCGTGCGTGTGTGTTTTGAAAGGTCTAAAGATGAGGTCTGCAGCAGCTCATATCCATTTACTGAAGTGTTTTCACAATTATGCACACAGTTATTTATCCTATTATGAGTTACAGCCTTTCAGAGGTTGCCTCTAACCGTTTAAATGAGAAAACTGCCAATGACACTCTGAGCCAAGAAGGAGGGAGAGCAGCCCCTGACATGGGCGTGCAATGACTATCAGCTGAGCGGCACATACAGCGAGCTCTCAGTGAGCCCTGTCCTTGCAAAGGGCTTTGGGTACTACAAAGAGCCTTGGCTAAAACGAGAAGGAGCAGGAGGAGGAGACTCTGACACCTTGGTTTGTGCTCTGCTCTGCCACCACAAAAGATATTTACCTAATCTGTTGGCAACTGTTTCAAACAGAAGGAAAACCTGGATGAGGACTTTATCATGCAAACAGTTAAATGTACTGTAATCTGGGGTACACGCTCACTTTTTATTCAGAAAGCCCTGCTCACTGTAATGAAAAATGTCAGGCTCTTTTAATAAAAGAACAATTTGAAAACTTGATATATCACAAAACCATTAATTTTAGCTATTATCTGTTTGACACTTTTCATAGCAATGATTTCACTCTGTAACATGCTTCCTGAGGATTAAAATGATTTTAAAGGATTAAAATGTTAATTAAAAATATAATAGAAATATCAATCGCTGAGAAGACCAACATAAGTATTTGTCTCTTTAACTGTATAATCATGCTGCCGTGGTTTCCTCCTGGCTCTTTACAGCTTGGAGCTCCAGTTCATGAGGAGGTAAATGACAGATCCAGGAGCAATTCTGTTCTTTAACTATTTGACAATGCATCTGTTTACACTTCACAAAGGCAGCGTTATGTCCTTGAAATTTCTAAAGGTCATTGTTAATGGGATCAATTTTTCTTTTTTCTTTTCTTTTTTTTCTTTTTTTTTTTTTTTTTTTTTTTTTTTTTTTTTGCCAACTGTGTCTTTCTTAGCTTGTAAGAGTGCTATTCCTGGAGAGGGGCTGGAGGGGGTGGGAGCAGGCAGGTCCAGCAAATTCCATGTGACCAGTTCAGCTGCAATAATCTCTTTTCTCCTTCTGGTCCGAGCTACACATGAGAGCACTCTAGTGTCTTTCATCATTATTTGTCACCCTTTTGTGTCGAGCAACTTATATCCACAGCCATTCCAGCAATTAAAATAAAAAAAGGACCAAACATTATTCACAGTGAATAGCTCTGAGACCAGTGACATCAAGTACCAACCAACCCATTGAAGGCTGGGTACCTGATATCCCTGGAGTATTTTATGGAGGGAAAAGAAAATGCAAACTAAAATCAAATCCAGCAAACACATGGGTATATGAAGAGTTCAGAGCCTGATTAAAAGGTAGGCTCTCTACAGTGATTTGTCTTACAACATGTTCCTAGTAACAAGAGGAGGGAGGTGCAGACCAGAGGGGTAGGAGGACAAGTTCTCACTTACTGAACAGCTAACTTTAAAAGACTGACACCTTCAAAGTTTATTTGTATATTCAGGCACCTAAATGGACCACAGGGCTGCATCACCTGCCTTCCTAAAGGCTGTATTTTAGGAAACCTTCCTCAGCAGTACTCTGAGGAAGTTAAACTTTTCTGCAGCACTAGTCAAGTGAGTTGAGTGTGCTTAAGTCACACATTTTTTCCTCTGTGCAGTTGCCTTCCCTGTGCACCTACTGTGAGCAGGGGGATTTTTATGCCTGGCGAGATACTGCTCCTTTCCCACCTGACCAGGTAAACAACTATTCGTCTTCTAGCAGGTGATTATTCTCTATCCAATACATTTATTTTCCTTTCAGAAAGGCACAACCCTCCCTGAACACATCCTTGGTTTCAATTTTTTCTAAAATATTAAGCAAAATTGTATTTTATTTTCAAAGAATCTTCAGACTGAAATGACATTGAAATAAAACCAGACCAAACCAAACCAAACCCCAACCCCAAAAGCAATGCATTTATGTTTTATCTGTTAAAGCCTGTATTAATCCACTAAAGTATGCACAATGGCACAAAGAGAAATGACTCTTTTGGCAACAAGAGGAGACAAGAGATTCATCTACTTGTGGAAGTGCTCTAGTTGTCTAACCACAGATTTGTGTGGGGCTATCTGGACATATTCATTAGTAATTTCTGCAATGAACAGATGAATACTCCATGGTGTTCAAAAGTCTACCACATCCTTTCATAATTTGTTCAATTAGTTAATTGGTGACACTGTTAAAGGAATGTCCTTTATTTCTAATCAGCATTTGTGAAGACTGGGTTTTCAGGTTCTGATTGTTATGCTTCATTAAAGAGCCATCTGCTACCAGCAAAACTTCCTTCTTTTCAACAGGTAGAGGTCTACAGGGCATCATAAATTTGCCCTTACCCTTTTTTTAAGAAACTGAAGAAACTGAATTATCTTATTTCTTACCACGGAGTGGAATGTTCCATAATTCTGAATGACTCGTAATAGTTTTCTGGATTCTTTTCACAGTTTTCTTACATCTTTTCTGAAGTGACTGAAAGAATGTTCTCAGAGGTGCTATTCAGACGCAATTCACTTCCCTCTTTGGTATTTCTCTGCTTTTAAATTTACTATTCCTCACAGCCAAAGCACTGGACTGGGAGATTTGCAATGGTATATAATATAGGCATTAGTGGGTTTTTAGGGTCAGTGCAGTCTAGGCTGAGGGATTTGCATCTTGTGAGTCTAAAAGGAGTTTATTCACTTTTTTTTGTTCTGAGATGCATTGCATCATGTTTGGAATATCACTAACATTTGATGCTCAAAGTACACTAGTTCATGCAGCAACCTAGGTTGCTTTGTTTACCCGACCTGCCTCTATCATCAATGTAGGAATTCACCAACTTTGAATTACTGGTAAGCTTTACTGCAAATGATTTATATTTACTTCCAGAGCACTTCCAAAGTATTGAATGACAATGAATAGAAAAGAGAACCTGGCAATACTGTGCTAGAAAATCTCTTATTGAGGTTGCCCCATCCATTACTTTGCATTATCACAGAATCATAGAATGGTTTGGGTTGGAAGGGAACTTAAAGATCATGTAGTTCCAACCCCCAGCCACAGGCAGGGACATTTTCCACTAGAGCAGGTTGCTCCAAGCCCCGTCCAACCTGACCTTGAACACTGACAGGGATGGGGCAGCCACAGCTTCTCTGGGCAGCCTGTGCCCGTGCCTCACCACCCCCATATTGAAGAACTTCTTCCTTAAGCCCAATCTAAATCTACCCTCTTTCAGTTTATGCATTAGGAAGATCTTCTCCTGGCCTCGCCACTAGCCTCTAGAAACGGGGGAGCAGGCAAATGGATGATGACTCTGACATTTGGTTACTTTAGTGTCCCCTCCAGTATGTGTTGCATGGATTTGGCACAGTGCTGTTTTTTAGGCACTGATGTTCACTGGTGGCAAAGGTGCTGCCCCACTGTGAGCTGGGGGAGCTCAGGGCTCTCAGCCTCTGCAGGGAGATTTCCCTCACTCTGAGACTGTCCCCTGACTGTCTCAGAGGACAGTCCTCCACTGAAGGAAGGGGGAGGAAAATGGAAACGTAAGACTGGGTATGATCCCAACTATTCTTCCACTGGACAGGTTCTGTGACTCTGGAAAGATGGTATTCAGAGTACATCTCCTGGGGTTCCAGTCTGTACAAATTGTCCCTGGCGAGGTTTGGGTGTGAAAACTGTGTGCCTCATATCGCTTTAGAAGGTCTCTGCCCTTCAGTTTGAGCTCACAGATGGAGGAGGAAGCTTAATTTATAAGCATTTTTTAAAGGGCAAAAGAGGAGAAAAAATACTGACATTGCCAAGGATATTTTTCTGTTTACAAATGACATGAATAAAATAGTGATATATTAAATGCACTGCTCTGTTTGGACCAGAAGCTTTCAATTTGTGAAAAATGACCATGTTTCTCTCCCTAGGAAAACCAATCTTTTGCTTTAATGCGATTTATGAAAGAAATCACCATTTGTACACTACTTTTAAAACTTGAGGCACTGAAGAGGGATGTTGTTAGAAGTTTCCTTAACTTTGGTGAATGGTGAGCTGTTTGTAGAGATGTCAGCCACAAGATTGGTGGCTGGACCTAGCAGGTTGCATTCAGAATGGCTCTGTTTTCAATTTGAAAGGAACTGGCTGAAGTGTTGCAAACACTTGAAGCTATGCATTCTGCATTACAATGAAAGTGGTGTCATTATACACATTACACTCAACATCAGCTTCTTAATACAAGGAGGACATCATAATCAAAATCCTCTGAGTATAAAGCACAGGAAGAGAAAGAAAGAAAACCCCAACCCAGACAACCCTGGATATACCAAAACTTGTAGCGAAAGCTGCTCACATGGCTTTTCCCAGTGATGCTGCAGTGACTTGTGCATAACAAAAACATTTGATATGAAAATAATGCATTAGTGATACTTGACAAAAGGAATATTCAGGAAAGGTCATAGCAAAACTCCTGCTTCCCTTCCCTTCCCTTCCCTTCCCTTCCCTTCCCTTCCCTTCCCTTCCCTTTCTTATTCTTGCTCTGTGCTTCACTTCATTTTACTTTTCAATCAAACAGTATACAAAGCATATATAATGACAAAACACATGCAATCCATTCACCACTGTGTCACCACTGTACAGATGTAAATATGAGGCACTGGTTATCTTGAAATAACTCCATCTCAATCACCATGACTGTTAATTTGCAGAACTGAGGCCAAAGTCATACTGACACAGAACAATCATCTTCTGTTCATTCCCCAGAAGATAATAGTCCAGAGCTGGAACGAGCAAAAGCTTTGGGCACACTAGTTGCCTACACCCTCATGTAGGTGACCCATTTTTGTTATTTGAGAAGCCTCCTTCCTTTGAAATCCGATGTGTCCCCCAGCACCTATTCCGTGGTAAAACATTTAGTCAGAAGTAGCTATTTCAGCCCTTTTTCGTCTGTAGGCAAATACCAGAATGAGCAGGGTTTTGTTTTCCTGGCATTTATTTGGGATTCAGTTCTATTTTTATTGTTTCAAGAGGAATAAAAAGGGACAAAGAAAAAGATTTCCTTGGATGGCAGAGTTGCATTGTATCAGCATAGGGTGAAGCACCTGAGACCTCCTTTCTTGGTGTCAGACTCCCAGGGCCAATTTTGACAGTCTCCTGGCCATCCTTGACAGAGCAAAACTGTGACTGAGACTCTTGCCTCTGGACAAGGTGAACAATAAATATTTTCCCATCTGAGTTTTAATCAACCCTTTACTGAAGTGTCATCAGCTGATTTTCCCTGTAACAAGTAGAACCTTAACCTAAGAAGTCCTCAGGGGTGCTCAGAAAAATATGCTTGTTTTCACTGTACGGAAACGCCAGCACCAGGTGGGACAGAGGACATACATACTGACCAAATGTGTTCATTTTGTTTAGTTCATGAAGTAGTTTGCTTTTTATTACAGAGATCTGCCACCACTTTTCTTTCTAGAACACTAGTTTTTAAAAGCATCTCCCTGTGAACATCATAATTAATTGCAGAAGGGAAAAGAAAATACTGTGGAGAAGATAAGTCTTCTCAGTGTTTGTTTCATGCTTGTAAGGACCAACTCTCACTTAGCTTTCCACCATGTACTATGATGGGAGCAGAAAGAACAGGTTGTTTGCCTGATTAAGGTACAGCTTTTCTGAAATGCTAGATTTTGCCACTGGCTATTGTATTGTACTGGGTGCGTAATGAACACGTGGTAAAATTTGCTATGATGGTAAAGAAGGAAAGACTGAACATTTCTAGAAATCCTGCATTATGTTGATAAACTATTGCGGAATATCTGAAAAACCTGAGATACAAGTTATTTGATGGAATAAAAATATGTGCTTTTTAAAAATATTATTTCTGAAAAGATAGGTCATAGTAGTAACATTTAAGCGTGTTTTGGAGAACACAGCTCAAAGCTAATTGGACACATAACTTGAAATCATATCTGGTCATTCTGGATCAGAATATGACAACACATGTATTTATATTATGTTCTTTTAATATCCTCAGTCAACAAAACTCTAGAGTATTCATGTTGTTGATTAGTTCAGTGTTTGATTCTGTTTTCTTTTGCGGACCCTTCCCTAGACTCCCATCTTAATATATTTCTGTGGCTGATACATGGATTAAAAAAAAATACACCGCAAAACTTTGACAATACGGGGATTACACAGAAGACTAATGAGGAAGAAAACTTTGATGTGAGGTGGAAATCGAAGTGATGTGCACTATTTTTGTATGCATTCAAAGGCTCCTTTTCTTCATACTTCCTTACCAGGTGCTGGTTATTTTTCTAAAAACTAGATAAAAGAGATATTTCAGATGTGAAAAATTTTAATGAGAAGATAAACTTTTTTAATAATGGAATTAACTGTTCATCTGAATGCTACCCGTGTGAAGCATATTTCCTTGTAGCTCTTTAGTAAAGGGTCCATGAGCCAGCATGGAAAAGACATTGCTGCACTGAAATGTGGGAAAGCAGCAGGCAGGGAGAAAAATGGGGCTCACAAAGGAAATTTCAACAGGTTGAATGGAGCTCTAGGATCAAGAAGAACAACACATATAAACATATTTACTGACTTCATCTTACTGGAAACACCACCAGGCTCAGGGCAGGTTTAGTTCTGCCTGATTGGGATTGCAGTTAATAGATTTGGCAAATAACATACAAAAGAGAAAATATCAGATGATCTCAGCTGCTTGTATATACCTGGCTTTCATCCCAGCCAAGGGACATGGCAATATTTGGAAAACACATAGAGTGGGATTTGGAGGGATGGTGCTCTTAAATCCTTATGACTGCAACAGCCTGTGGGAACTGAGTGCTCTTTGGTGCCAGCTGTTTTGGGAGAGAGGAGTGGAAGAGGAGGATGAGGGACTTATCACTGAGTTGCAATGGGAAGCAAGGTAGCCTGTTGTGTTTGAAAGACTCAGACATGGTATGTGGGGATTTCCCGCCATCAAGAAGACACAATGCTGACAACTGACTGAAAGGTTTCACCTTTATTTATAACAGGACCTTTGCCAATTGCCAGTGCCCCATGTTCACAGGTAGTCCTTGGAGCAAAGGCAACCATGACAGAGAGGTTTAAAATACTTCAGGTGCATATCTAACATATCTCAGTGACGATCTACTGCCTGGTGGTATGGCTAAGCTTTAATGGGGAAGGTCCTGATCCTCAGATAGCATCTAATGAAGTGACTTTGAGGTATCTTTCTTAGTCCTTCTCTGATGACCTGGAAAATACCTGTGTGGGTTAAAGGAGCACAGAGACTTTCAGTCATATAGACCTCGCCATCATTCAGCTGACCTTGACTATTCAGTAAAGATTTCCAGAATACATTTTTTGCCCCTTTATTTGGTGCAGCAGGCAACACCACTAGCAATAGACTTCCCTGCTCCCTTAGGTATGTAGAGAAAACTTCTGCTGACTTTACTTCAGGGTGCTACTAAGGGCAAGCACTTGGGAGGATCCAAAGAAAGTATTTATTGTTCACACAAACACCTTGGCATTAGTCAGTATAAATTAACTATACTGATAATAACTTTTATTTTCTGTGCCAGAGCAGGAATAAACCAGTCATTTTCTAGGTTTCAGAAGACACTTTGCATCTAAGAAGGATATTTAGTCATTACCCGGATATGATGATTTCATATTTCTGTTTGTCTCCTGAAGTCCACCCTGGTGGTTGTTCCTGAGGAAAACAAAACCAGGCTAGATGAACCATTTGCCTAATTCAGTTTCACATGTGTCACACTTGTGGCCAGCCTTGAGCAGGGCCTTGCAGTGGGTGTGCGGAGAGATCTGCCTCTTGAGTAGAGCCCAAAAGAAGTCCCCATGGGCACTGGGTGCTGCTCCCCTTGTCCAGCTAATAACCAGAAATGGAAGTGTGAAGAGATGGACCAGTCTTCCAGTATAGCTGATAAAAAGGGGAGAAATTTGGGCTGCTGTAATTCTTTCATGAATTTAAGCTTTGGAGGGCTGTAGAGAGCAAACCTTCTGAGCAGTGAAACTATGCAGCTCCAAACCCTACCATAGAGCATTGTGTAAATTACACAACCTAGTCACACACACGCACATATCCACTGTGCCTGCAATGTGGTTTTTGATGTTTCATGGAAGAGCTGATCCCTCCTCTTGGGGATCAGGGATAATACCAAAGGGGTACAGTGCTTTTCTTTTGGCCTGGTGGGTAACAGGAGCTTGTATACTAAATAAGTTATCTGCTAGGAAATGTAGGTGTGCTGCTCCTTCGGAGTGTCTGTGGGATGTTAATTCAGAAGTGGTGGGAGATGATGGCTAGCGGCACTGCACAGGGCTTCTGGGGACAGGCAGAATCCTTTGCAGTGTACTTCAAAGGGGGTTCTCAGTTAAGGGAAAAAAAGGATAGATTTTGAAGTTTCTTTCTGCCAGAAGGCTTTACTGTGAGCCCCTGAAGTTCTTTTTTTTGTAATCAAGGATGAGATAGATAGGTACTTTTTCTTTCTTTTCTGCTTAATTTGAGCCAATGTATTATGAACCCTATGTAAATTCTCATGTGGAAAGACAAAATATACAGTTTATTTCTTTGCTTTCTGTGTTGATCTGGCTTCTTTTTTATTTATTTGTTTTTAATCAGAGACTGAGCCTCAGAGGATATTGATAAGGAGACCTTAACCGCTGGTTTGGCATTCATTCAGCGTCTGTTCCTGAAGTGAGTGAGATTATTCTTTGGCATTAAACACTGTATGAAAATAATGCTTTACGGTATCGGACTGAGTTAGTCACCACTTTCCAGGACTGAGCCCAACCTTTTCATACTTTCACCTTCACTCTTCCTGAGGGCACATCAGATGCAAGGAAGGCCTGATCTGGGAATGAACTTGAACTGTTTTACAGCTCTCTTCCTCCCATTCTCCACATTAGTTTCTGTCTAAATGAATGAAAAACAACTCTACCAAGTGAGACACCTTCAGTTCTTGTGTTTTGAAAACAATGTTTGTATAGGATCAGGGCTCGAACTGGATTCTTCTCTTACACCTGCACCTAGTAATACAGCACTCTCCCAGGGCACAATTAAAATGCCTGTTGCACGTATGACTGTAGTGGGAATATCCTCACAGGGGACCAGAGAGGCTGGACAGGACATGTGCAGAGACCCAGGCCCCTTGGTTCTGTGACCTTAGCAAGAACCTGTGAGGAGGTGATTAATTTTCCTGTTAACCACCTTGAATTGAGTGGTTTGTTAATGACATGCAGTAGGGCAGTGGGATCTCTTTCAACGCCTTGCGGCAACGTCTTCCCAATGACATTGTGCTGTGTGCCTTAACCCTCTTGTGTTCACGATTAGAGAGGCTTGTGACAGGGAAGCCTTAAAAATTTCTTCCAGCTCTAGTCCAGAATAGGACACAACAGGCCTGGAAGTATACAACCTACTGCAAACCAACAGGTATGATCTTGGGTAAAAATTAATTCAGTAGATCATTTTGGAGTGCAAGTCCTCAATTAGAACCTGTTGAGATATGTTTTGGATTTCTTAAAATACATTTTCTGAAGCCACATCTGGTTTGGAGCTGGGAATATCCCAGCTTGTGCTCACAAAGCACAGGCTAAATATGGGTTTCTCAGGAGGTCTTACAAACCTTTTTCACATTAGCATACTATTTATTAACCACTTGTACTAATCACAGTAAGGTCTGCTGGTTCATGCAATGAATTACAATTTGATATAGTAGGAAAAGTTTTCTCCAGATGCATGCAGAGAGTTTCCGTGACCTAAAAACGCACCCTGGGTAGAATTCAGCCCTCAGTTTTCATGTATGAAAAATAACTGACTATAAATGGTGATGCTAGGTGGTCCTTTAAATGGCATCTTACCTATTTGTAATCTATTTGATTCTATATTGGGCATATAAAACCAGAAAACTTTGAACTTTTTTCTTTCAGGGATAGGATTAAACATTTTCTCACAGTATATCTATCTATCTATCTATCTATCTATCTATCTCAAAGTAAGTGTCACGTTTGCTGACTTATTTGCAGTTATTTCAGTAAAATATAGAATTCTAAAGGGGAGCAATGTTTCCATGTGAACTATTGGTAGTGCAGTTTGGATTAAGCTATGATTTTATGTAACTACAGTAACTACTATCTGATTCATTTTAAATTTTTAATTTATTTCAGTCAACAAGGTTTAATCTTGCAAGAAGATTAAAAAAAAGCACAATATTTTAAGGCCACCAAAGGACCAACAGCCTTTCATTTAATCCACCCATAAGTTGGATGCCTTGAAAAGACATGTGACTTGTTTGGCGCTGACCCTAGCAGAGTATGATATTAATAGGTTATTGACTTGGTAGGTCTTAAACAGCCAGAGGGAACATCATTTGCAGTAGCTGCAATGCACTGGAGGTTTGTTTCATTGATTGGGCTGTTTAACCCATCATCTCCAGGCATTTAAACAATGATATACGCTTGACAAACCTAATATTTCATTCTCTATCTGGGGACCATGAAACAGAAATTAAAGGAAAGAAAAAACCAACTGGACAGATACATGGCAGAAAATAATGATAAATGAGAGGGAAAAACCCAGATAGATAATGGCCCAAATTTCAGACTGTGCCATAACTAAGAAATATATAAAAAATAACATAATTTTCCATAAGAAAGGTGAGGAAATGATAGCTAACATATCTGCTCCTTGAAAGACTCAATGTTAGTATGAATTCTAAAATCTTTGTAAATTAGAAGCGCTTTTGCTCTGTGCTGTCAGGGAATTTGATGTGGTAAAAAGTGTGTCGGAAGACATGGCCATTTCTGTTTACAAAAGGTAATGGCAAAGATCAACCACATGCTGAGAACCTACAGCATGGACTGAAGAAAGAGAATTTGATTTCCAGGACTGATGCTAACTTTGCAGTAGAGACAAATACAGTAACAACAATAACAATAATAGTGGTGGGCTTCTGCGTATGATTAGATAGAGTATTACATGGAAGGTCCATCTCAGATATTTGTAATACTGATCGTATTATGGGCTGTTGCATGTGTCTGCAGCTGAACAAGGGGAAAAATTGGAAACCCAATTTTATTTTTCCATCTTTGTATCCTAGTTTCATTAGAAGAACACAACTACAGTATAGGAGGTCCTTGATATTTTTTTTATAAAAATTGTAGGCAATATACTTACAGAAAAAATGCAGGGTGGATTCAGTTCTAATAAAATAAAAAATCCTCTTTGGGTCAGAACCACACTTCTACCATGTGCTAAGAAAACACAAAATACAGCAGATATATAAGTCTTGATAGTAAAGCTGAGATTCATTTAGTTAAGTGATCAGTGAATAGTAGCAGTGGGATTCACTTCGCTTCTCTCCAGACCCTGGAAAGTCATGCTGAATCTGGCACTGGGGCCCAGGGTGGTGGGTGCACCTCATCTAGACGCAGGCCTTTAAAAACCAGGCATTCACTTTGAGCTAGGCATCAATAGACCAAGAGTGTGACTTGCTGAGTTTCATGGGCACCTCTGGCAGCAACATTAGCAAGGCACAAACCACTGTCTGGAGATTTTGCTCTCTTCCCCTTGACCACTGAGGCCGTCTATCCTTAGACAGCTAAAACTGGTCTGGGTGAACATGACTATTTGGGATTGCTTAGTCTCTTTGTCTTTCCTTACAAATAAGAAGTCATAAATAACCAAGTCAGTACATAAGCAGAAATGCTTAGGCCTTACTTCTGCAAATGAAAGTGCTGTAGCTGCATGGAGTCCTAAAAAAGCTGAGGATAGTGTCATACTGGAACAGAAGTATCTAGAGCCAGAGCATTCAGTCAGTGTTCTATGGAAAGGCTCTATGGTTTTCAGAGGTAGCTCTAATTAAAGTTACTGAGATGGAAAATGAAACAACCGTGTGAGACTTACACAGCTGCTTGCACATTGTGGAAAGCAAATAGGAAAGAACTGAAGATGGTTTTGAATAATCCAGAACAACCCACTAGAAGAAATAGCCAAAAAATTATGAAAGGATTGTTACAATTGATATTATTTTTAATTAGCCATTTCCAAAAGGCCTGACCAGAAAATAAAATCACTTCGGGTGGAATATGCATTACTTAAATTTAGCTATCTAAAAGTTGGTATCTAGTCTAGTGTAGTTATCTAAGCTCTCTTTCTAATCCATGAAGATGGATAGGCGCTTTGAGAAGGCAGCTCCTCTCACTGATACTAGACACTCACAGATCATAATGGAGTGAATGATTGCCTGAAGGGACTGGTCTTTCCTTTTTCACTATAAGAAACTAAAAGTGGCCCAGAGTAGAAGATCTTAAATGTTGAAAATCTGGCTAGAGGAAATCCATACTTTGTGAACATTTTCCATGTAAATTCGTAGCATCTGATCATCTTTTTTTAGCTTTTAAGTAATTTAGAAAAATGCAAAAACAACTGAATTAAATTCAACAAATGAGAATAATAGTTTTGATATGAATGATTTTGCACAGTGGATCAACTGGATGAGTTGATGTGGGAATCTTTTACACATTTAATATGAATGACTATGGCAAATTGCAGTTGTGAGGGATATCTCATCTTCAATACATATTTTATTAATATTTACTAGCACACTTGTCACATTCTGTATGACTGAATATATTGTATAGCTTTTCATTTGTTTTTCTAGAAAAGAGAAAATGAAACCCCTAGATTTTACTACCTAAAGTATTTCAAATTCTTAAAAAAATCTTGTCTTGCTCTTCGAATATACAGGAAATACAGGACTATGGTTAACAGGGAGCAAAAATCTGCATCCAAAAATGTGTTTTTCACTAGAAATACTATGGGCATTAGTGTTGTGTTTGCAAGCAAAAGTGCCTGAAATGCCAAACTGCACCAATGAAGAGTGGCACCACAGGGTTTAGTTCGTAACAGTTTTTATTTCGCATGTGTGAAAGCCTGACTGTGAGTTTTACTTAATGCAATAGACTTTTTCTGCTAGTTTTGTGTGGGTTGAGATTCTACCTCCAAAGGACACAGAAGCTTACATGGAAGAAAGTATTTCTGTTTTCATTAGAATATGATAAAAATTAAACACACCTGTGTGAATTTGTAAGGAAGAATTTTCTTAATTCATTCTGTATAAAGCCACACAGTTGAGGCTTATTTTTCCCTCTACCTTTCTTCAGTAATGTAGGCACTACTGTGAAAGTAACCAGACTAACTATGGGTGATGTGCACCTGTATTTCCTCAAAAACATGCGTCCTGCTCCTGAAACACCGATGTTCAACATAACAGTCATCTCCACATAAGAAGATGTCCCGCTTAAGTTGCGGATATATAGTCCTGATCTGCTCCACTGATCTACAACAGATCAGAATTTAATTGTTACCAGAGAGGGTATACAGATACACAGTATTTATTTAAAAGCTGAAAGAGGAAGTTGAATATACATTGAGAGGGAATTGTGAAAACGAATTAATTATTTTAGTAATATCACATAAAAAGGGTCAGAGGGAAAGGAAGGCCCTCTTTTTTAACATATTTACTAATGGAGTCCTAAGCAGATGCTGTGAAAACAGAACAAAAGGTTCTAAGCATTTACTGTGATGGATACTCTTTAATATCACTAATTAAGTTTCCTTTACTAGCGCCAGTTGATATTTATGTATATACTTCCCTCCTCAGTAACTGGGTAGTTGGTTAGGGCATAGCATGCAGATCTCTTGCCGTTCTGAGTGACTGCATTAGCTTTTCTGTTGCTCAGTACAGCAAAGGTACAACCCCAACAATATCGCGATGATCAGCTAATGTATAATCTTTACCTACTGAATGAAGATGTGTGAGACCCCAGAATCTACGCAGAGATTAATCATTTTTAAAAATCTTATGTCATAACAGTGTCGTGGTTTAACCCCAGCTGGCAGCTAAGCTCCACACAGCCTCTTGCTCAGTCCCTCTGTGTCTGAATGGGGGAGAGAATCAGAAGGGTAAAGGTGAGAAAACTTGTAGGCTGAGATAAGGACAGTTTAATAGTTAAAACGAAAGCCGTGCACACAAGCAAAGGAAAACAAGGAATTCATTCACCGCTTCCCATGGGCAGGCAGATGTCCAGCCATCTCCAGGAAAGTAGGGCTCCATCACGTGCAATGGTTATTTGGGAAGACAAACAGCATCACTCCAAACATCTCCCTTTCCTTCACCTTCCTTCAGCTTTATATTCTGAGCATGACAGCATATAGTTTGGGATATCCCTTTGGTCAGTTGGGGTCAGCTGTCCCAGCTGTGTCCCCTCACAATTCCTTGTGCACCCCCAGCCTGCTCACTGGTGGGGTGGGGTAAGAGGCAAAAAAGGCCTAAACTCTGTGCAGGCGCTGCTCATCAATAACTAAAACATCCCTGTGTTTTGAACATTACTGTCATCCTAAATCCAAAAACCAGTACTATAAAAGCTACTAGGAAGAAAATTAACTCTATCCCGGCTGAAACCAGGACAAGCAGAAGGCAAAACGGTCAGAATCACCAATAAAACTGCAGGAAGTAATGAAATGGTTAGGCAAACAAACTATGAGACAAAATATAACTCACAACTCTTTTTATTATGGATTATGCAGATTGTCTCTTACATGTGTCTATTTCCACAGAGAAGGAGCTCTTCGCAAGAGCTCCAGACTGGGATCCAGTCTTTTTCTGGTAAATGTCAGTCTGCCTACTTTTCTCTAGCTCCCCTTTATTACTTGAGCACCAGCTTCATTCGGATGCTTGAGGCATAAACTTGCTATGTGAATTACATCATACCACCCTGATAAGTGACTGTTGTAACTTATATTTTGCATAAGGCTATTGGAAACTGTTTTCTGCTATGTAAACCTAACATGGGACTAGACAGCGCATGTGTAGGTGACCGTGGTTGACATATTTCCTACAAAGCAGCCCCACTGAAATCAGCTGGAGATACGTACAGCCATATGTGTAACTTTGAACAGACTTATGCATGAGCTATCCAATAGCACACTCTGTGGATAGTTCCTCAGTTCTACTCAGGATATGTTTAGGAAAGAAGTGTTGGAGATGTAGTGTATCTCTCAGGCTGTACGCAAAACATATCCCACATGGCATCCATTTAAAATGCTAACAACATGTTTTGCAAGATCAAGTTCTCACAAATATGTAACTCCATGCATACACAGTCTTAGCTATGTGTGCTCCCAAACTACTAATGCTCCTGTGCATTCTGCATCTGGAGAAATACCTTTATTTTTGGTTCACAGTTCTGGTTTTGTTATTTTTCCTTCCATCATCAATGTAAATGTTAAAAGTTCAGGTAACCAAGCACCTAGGCTCTGTTAAGAGTCACTCAAGAGAAACAGACTTTTCCAGAGAGTTGTAGAAGAGCAGAGGGAGAGACATGGGACACTCTTGTCCTATCTTCCCAAGCTGATGGAGGACACCCTTTACCATAACATCTGCTGGTAGGACAGCTCTTTACCCCATTGCCTCTGGGGTAAGGATGGGTAGAAAAATGAAACTATTTTTCTGTTTTGCTTGAATTGGATCCTAACCTTCCTTTGACTTTCTTAACAGAGAAAATGTAGAGCAGCAGTGAAAGCAGAAATATGTAGAGCATCAGTCTCTGGACTGATGTGAATGAAAAATGTGCTTTGAGCCACCCAAATCCTTTAAACTTGATGGAGTAAAGGGCATAGTTCACCCCAGAGGGCAGAAAGTTCTCTGCTTCCTCCTGGTACTTTGCTGAGTCTCCAGTGTGATGGACATCTCCCAGGTAGAAAGAAGTCCTCTTGTTCAGAAAAGAATGGAATCATGTTACTCCTTTGTTCTCACTACATTGACAAATGGCTGTTTAGAGGAAACATTTTGGTTGAAATATGATCTGAGTCAGACTGGGAGGAACAGGCTGAACTGCTTTTTAGTCATCCATTTGTTTCTAAATTTATATATAAAATCGTGGGACTTACAGCCTTCTTCAAGAGTCACTTTGCTTGGTGTCCCTGCTAGAGGTCACTAAACCTAAACCAGAAAGTTTCCCACTGAATCATTTAATGACTGGAAATTGGAGGTAATAGACTTGAAAACGTATTCTCATTTCTGCAATTCAAAACCCTTAATCTGTGCCATGTAGTCCTGCTAGAAAGAGCAAAATGGCCTTTAACAAAGTCTATTTGCAGAATAGTAAGAAGTGTTAAGATGCCAGATGCGTCTCATTATGAATTTTAATGAGTAGATTCACACCTTGTCTTCCATTAAATAAATTACATGGTCTTTTCCAAACTCTTATCTGGTAAATTTGAAACTTGTTTCTAAAAAGTAGACTTTATGAAAGTTTAGGACTGCTCCTCCAGGGTGCAAGCCCCATGCTCTGTAGTTTGCCAAAGAAGGGGAAAGGGTCATACTCACTCATGCAGCAACACCCCACAGCTCCTCTGTACCCTCGTCACAGAGAGCACTGCCTGGAACATGATTAAAAGTAAAAGTTAGAAACAAAGATACTCTGGATTGCAATTAAAAGAGAAGTCAATCATCTAATTTTCTTTTTATCTCAGGAAGTAAAGAGCTAAATTCATCTTCATCATGCAGAAATCTCCAGAAAAAGAAAACAAATATTACAGTGGGTAGGGAAGCATATTCTGGTCCCATTATCACAGCAAATGTAATCTCTTTCATAACCAGACCCTTCTGGATAATGGTCAGAGATATTTTCTCTACAACAGGCAAGTATCTGAATGTCTGAGTCTCAACTCTTCCGTGCCACTTCACCTCTGAACAGGTTTGAAGCTTACAGGCTCCTTGAAGTTGTAAGAAGGCATTGATTTCATTGAGGGATGTTTGCAACACTGTAGTCTGCAGGAGTGAAACCGAGGGGAGGAAAGAAGCTTCCCTTTCTTTGCATCCTGAAAGGAAGGATGTTGAATGCACTTGTTCAAACTACTAGTGATTGCAAAAATGAGTCTTAAAGTTGAAAATATGAGACATTAAGCTGCTTTGAATCAATGTAGTTTCACATTGATTCAGTGACTGCACAATGCTTCAGAGCAGCAGAGGTCTTGGTCCTTCTCTGTTGTATAATAGTGTTTCAATTTTTCTCTATTTATGGATAGTTAGAATCTATTTCTGTAGAAAAAGATAACAGACAACCTCCCTGAAATAGGTTCCTTGGACCTATGGTCAGAATTCCTCTTGCGAGTAACAAAACCTATGAAATTAATGGGATACACCATTTTACTCTAACGTTAGAAAAATGGGCAGTTCAGAAATTTTAAATGCAACAATACAAATTGCAAAATTTCACTATTATAGTTAGCTGTTTTCAGGGTATATCCAGGCAGAAAAGACAAACATAGCCTTTTCATCCTGGAACAACCTGAATCCAGTCTGTTGCTTAGCTTTCATTCCTTCAGTCTATTCAACTTGTGTATTTTGTACATTACATACAGCAGATATTGATATCATTTTATTCCTCCTGATATAGTGAAGGTGTCTAATGAAAACAACCATCACACACTTGCATATATGTAAGAGTGTCCTTTTAAACCGTACACACAGTGTCAATAGACTAATGAATGATGCTAAAGAAGAGTCGTGTTTTTGGCAGGAAACAGGTGTTTGAAGGTCAAGGGAAAGAAATCAGGAATCACATCAAAATCCTGTGCATTTTTGTGTAAGTACAGTATGTATGTATATACAAAGGATATTAACAAATAACTGGATTTGGTTTTAAATACAGTCCATTGGACACAGGACATCTGATGACCAGACTTTATCCAGTCAAAGAAGGTGATCCTGCTCCTCTATTCTACTCTCATGAGACCCTACGTGGAGTACTGTGTGCAGTTCTGATGTCTTCAACATAAGAAGGACATGGAGCTGTTGGAGCAAGTCTAGAGGAGGCCACGAGGATGATCAGGGGGCTGGAGCACCTCCTGTGTGAAGACAGGCTGAGAAAATTGGGGTTGTTCAGCCTGGAGAAGAGAAGACTGCGTGGGGATCTCATAGCAGCCTTCCAATATCTGAAGGGGACCTACAAGGATACTGGGGAGGGACTCTTCGTTAGGGACTGTAGTGATAAGAGAAGGGATAATGGGTTCTAACTTAAACTGGAGAAGTTCAGGTTAGATATAAGGAAGAAGTTCTTCACAGTGAGGGTGGTGAGGCACTGGAACAGGCTGCCCAAACAAGTGTTAAATGCCCCATCCCTGGCAGCATTCAAGGCCAGGTTGGATGGAGTCTTAGATGACATGGTTTAGAGTGTGGTGTCCCTGCCTTGGCAGGGGGGTTGGAACTAGGTGATCTTAAGGTCCTTTCCAGCTGTAACTATTCTATGATTCTAAGATTCTATGATTCTATGACTCTATGATTCTATACATTTACATTTCGAGTTCTGTGTATTTGGCCAAAGCATCTGCCAAAATCTAGTTTCTACTTTAAAATACAGAGCAAAAAATGTTGGGTTTTCTTGTTTATTTCAAAGGGGAACTATTAGAAATCAATTACTATGTTTTTCTGGGTCAAGCAAATACAGGTGAATTAGATGAACGGGAAACCAAGTGCAAGCACCAACTATCAGTAAAACACCACTAGTTAAGTTACGGCAGATTTATGAGCTTTATTTTCTACCTTAGGCCTGTCATATTTTTTCACCTTTATGTTAGTTAATTGCAGAGTAACATAAATTAACTTTGGAACACAGCAAAAATGGGAACTTTATTTATGAATTTCTTGGATTTCTTTACCCCAAGCCAAACAACTAAATTGCTACTTAGCATAAATTATTTATTGGCCCTGGCTCAATACCATCCAACACCAGCCCCTGGAGGTCTGGGAGATATAAAAGATTTAAAGCATCTGTGCGACAGCATTGGTGCAGCCACAAAGCTATGTTTCTTTCCAGAAGGGTCCACTTTATTTTCTTGTAAATAAATAGAGCCTAAATTTCAGGGGAGGGCTGGGTAGCTTCTAGCAGGACTGTAGTGTTTTGCATATGTTAATTACCCACAGTTGCATGACAGAGAGACAAACACTGTTTGCACAAGTATTCTGGGGAGACCTGTTGACAAAAGGATGAATTTTAATTTACACGGAATACATGAATGCTATAATTTCCTGACACTTCTAAAAATGTGTATACATGTAAATACATTACAAAGTGATCGTATACATACATACTTTTATCTTTATAATCTTTATTTTACCTATATATCTCTACATACATGTAAGGAAATTATAAATAAAGCCAGCGCTAACTTGAAAATGGGCATATGCCATTCAATATACTCACATATAAAGCCAATCTCTAACTTTAGTCTGATGAATATGTCCAAATAATACCCCCACCTAGGCTGCAGGCTATAGCTGATGCCATGCTGCATGGCTCCTGTGAGCTTGCTCTTCAGCTACACACCATCTCCACAGGTGTATTGGCTTGGCTTTTCCCCCTTTCGGCTCATTCTCCATCATGCTCTTCTCAACTTCTCCCCAACTTTTGAAATGGCAGGAGCCTGATACACTGGTACCTCTCTCCAAAGAGAAAGTCCCTAAATGAAGGAGCTGCAAATGAACATGTGGGTCATAACATAAGCTCTGAGGGACACCATATGCCAAAGAACAACTATCTGCACACTGATTCTTGACCATAGAGCTGAGCACTTCTGAAAGTATGTATGCAGCATATATTTTATTGTTCTGTAGAAGAGTTGGCTTCTGCAATACTTGTGTACAATTTACTCTGTCTCCTGTTGTGTTTTTTTTGAAAAAATGTCTTATTTCTCTGTAAAAATGTCAAAATAAGGTAGAGTAAAATTTTATTTAAAGTTTTAGAAGTGCGTGGAAAGACTTCTAGAATTATAAAAGCCTTTTAACTTCATTAAAAATGTCCTCTTCTTTTGTTGCTGCTTTTGTGGTTACTGTGTCCTAGGTAGTTGGTTCTGGTAGTGGGAAAGGCCACTGTCTAATGAGCAAAGAGCAGCTGCAGCAACACCAGTAAAACAATCTGTAATGACAGCCCTTATCTCATACACATACGCATGTGCTTAGCTTTCCTTGGCCAGTCTTGCTGGTTTTACAGTGAGTCCTGGTTTTGGGACAGGAGCTCAGACGTCATGTGCATAGTGGACTCTTTGTATCACTGGGCATGAGTTGACAAGGCTTTTTTAATACTTTAGAACAACAAAGTTAAAATTTAAATTGCGTTCTTAATTCCTTTATATAAGATTAAAAAATATATTCCTTTTCAGTTTCATTAGCACTTAGAGAAACTAAAAAAGTTAAGTGCTCTGAGCAGCCTACAAGCAAGCAGAAAAATACTTACTTCTTTCAACATCTTAAAGCCTACACATACACAACTGATGAAGGATGGATGAATGGAACAGGAATATGAAGTGATTCCTGACTTGCTGCAGAGCAGAAAAGCTGGGAAGAGCAGGTTTCCCATCCACCAGTCCATTTCCCTATCCAGTAGAACAAGTATTCCGTCAAAAAGATAGCTAAAATCCCCAAAGATTGTAATTATTTTTTAAATACAAACCCATTGCCTCCTTTTCTCCATGGGCTTGTTCCAGGAACTGGAAAGGATCATGGGCAATTATTGTGCAGAGAGTTATTTTCAAATGGTTAATAGACGTGGAGGGTAAGAGGTTCTAGAGGTCTGAAAGCATGGACATATTCACCTGGAAATGACCTGGAACCTGATTCTGTGGTGTTCATCATGGAGACCAAGAGAACATCATGGAGACCAGTGAGCCGTCATCATCTGGGCACACAATATTTGGACAGGCTGACCTCCAAGTGTCATTAACAGAGGCATGTTAAACATATACAGCCCCTCCTGAGGACTTGTTTTGGATTTCCAATATTAGTAACTGGAAAGAAACAGAACTCCAAAATGCCAGAGAATTTAAATGCAAACTGAAATATCAACTTATTTTTACTTTATTTTTAATACTTTTTTATTGATTTGACTATTACATTTTTCAATAAATAGCTTATACTATGGGAGCTATAGAGATAATAAAATTATAAAAATGGCCAGGAGAAAAAAAGCAATTATGCAGAGGTGAAAATGCTGTTTTTGAGGCATATCCAGAAAATCCATAATCATCAATAAGGCTTGGCCAATGTGCATTCAATAAACCTTTTGTATGAACTTGCAATGATTTCATGCATATAATGATTTCTTACATACAATTTTTTCTTCTTCATCTTTCTCCTTTTGCTTTGACAGTATGTTTTTTAATTATATCCAATTTAGTGAGTTTAATTAATCAACCTGTGCCTCTGAAGAGTCAATTTTATAAAAGCTCTGCAGTACTGTAGAGGCACTGCTTATTTTCTCTCGGTGCTCATTCAGAAAGGAAGACCTCTAAACCCTATCTGGGGCTATTCACACTTACTGACTCCCCATTGGTAATTCAGCTCAGAGTTTGGCATCACTGCTCATGAGGTCTGCCAAGGAACCACATCTCCTTCTTCTGTGTTCAACACAATTTGCTCCTTGCTGGGTGTTCGGGATCTGAAAGTCCTGCTTTCAGTATGCCAAGTGTTTTGTTGCTAGTCATGTTCAACGCAATCTTTTATGACAGCAAAGTCAAGGAAAATCTTCCCTGTGTTTTAAGTACACTCTTTAAACAACCTTAAAGGTTTCTGCACGTATCCTTAAAGACCTTGCATTTGATCTACATCAAAACTAATCTGTCTAGGCTTTGCTTCCTTGTTTATGAAGAAGGAATATAGAAGGCCATTCATGATCTGACATCATGCAGTTCTGAACTGTTAAAAAAAATGGGCTCAGATGAAGCCAGTCTAGCAGTGACCTAAATAAAGGAAGCTAGCTATGAATCAGGAAATTTCCCTTGCTGACTATGCTCTTACTGTGTATTTGTTTAGAGGCATTAAATTAATCTTGTTGCTTACATTTTTAACAATAACCTTTGCTCACATATAATTAAAATTACAATTTGCAAGTGAAAAATCAAAATAACACCAAGTCTGAAATAAACGAAGATATATAAAACCATCTCTGAGCTCTGTTTTGTGTTCTTGTTGACAGTTTTTCTTTCTCTGTACCGACACGAAAAATACCCCGATACTTCAATGCAAGCTGTCATGCAGAATCCTCAGCTGCCAGTATCCAGTGTATTTGAAGAGTATGAGAAAATACTGTCAGTGCCAACAGATTCCCTAATAAAAATAATAGTGAAGACTTGAGAACTGTCAGCCCTTCAATTATGCAGCTATGACAGTGGCTGCACATTTGCAAGAATCCAACCTTGCTACTGGAGGGTACAAAAAGGCCAATGAAGCTTTGTCAGAGCCAGACACGGTCAGGCACAGTATTTCTGTTCTCTCCTCTACTGTCCAGCCATGTCTTCAGAAAGTTTTGCTTTAACTCCAGGATCAGCTTTGCTGATGTAAAGAACCGAATAAGGTAAACGAATTCTAATCTTGACACACACAATAAAAGCAGAGTGAAATGCTCAGTATTAGTCCTGCAGTGCTCTTTGGATGAGGGCTTTCAGTGGCATTAAATTAAGCAGCTAGTTAGAAACCAGGTAGAGCCAGCAGAAAAAGTATGATCTATTCTTCTACGCTATCTCTAAAAACTGCAGGTCAGGCGCTACTTTTGTTAGGAAAATAACATTAGGAGGACATCTGTACAGGGCCTATCATTGCCTTGGTAAGACTGACACTGAAACTAGTAATCAGTGAAATCAGAGGCATCATATTTCTTGTTTGAAAAAGAGCAATGTATTGACACAAAGGAAGAATCCATCTCAATTTGTTCTGGTATTTCCTGATTGAGATCTATCAAAATGGTATCTCTTACTTAGTCATAACTTAGGCGTAGCTTTCAGAGAAAACCACTGTCATAGCAAGAGATAAGGCATAATTATCCACGACTGGTAGAGCTCAATCTTTCTCTTCATGCTTAACAAACAAAAATAGGTTCACTTTCTCATTGGTTAAACAAATAGCAGCTATTAAAGCATGAAACCTGAAATACTCTCTTGTGATGTTACAGTTTCTGCCTGAGCATTAACCCAGCATATTCCTCTGCAACTGGAGCAGTCCAGTAAAAGAGGGATCAAATACAGTCTCAGTTTGCCCATTGTTCATAGAAAACCAAAAGGTGACAATCTCCTCACCCCCCTAGATTTTGCCCCAGCCTCCCCTAGTGAGTGGATTTGTGTGTTTCCCAAAATGATCTCCCTGAAGGGAAAAAGTGAAGGGCTGAGGGAGCCGACAATGTGTTTCTCCTTACACATGCATGTAGCTACTGGACCTGAGCAGGTCTTTCTATACAGCCTGCATGTAATATGTGCCTCTGCCAAGGGACTAATTAACTGAGGGCATCTTGGGTCTACCTAGAATCAAAGAAAGGCCACAGTATATTCTGCTCCTTCACATTGTGGTACGCAGGAAGACGGCTTGGCTCCTTCCCTCGTAGCATTCTGAACCATGTATAAGATACTAAAAAGGAGTGAGAAATTGTTCCAGCCAGCCATACCTTCCTTTAAAAAAGCACAACTACTTTTCACAGTGATACAATGTGACAGAATTTCTGATTGTTCCTTCTCCCTCTCCTCAATAAAATACACACTTGTGGTGCTTGGTACACAATAAGGATTTCCCTGGAGGGAAAATGTAGCACCGATACAAGTGCTTCAGTTTAATCCTCCTTTCTTTCCTTCCCTTCTCCCTTCCCCAGCCTCCTCCCGCCTCTGCGCCTACCCTCCAGGCTCTTATGGGAGCTTCCAGGTAACTAAAGGCTTGCAAAACCAGTGCATTGGAGTGACAACTGCAGACAACTGCAACATTTAGGAATGAGTGACATATCATTTCTTTAACTGTCCCTCCTCTCAAGTCAATGAATCACTGTGTATCTATGTATACCTGTGCTGTAGAATTATGACTTACTCAAAACATTGAGCAGAGTAGCAGTAATCATGAGTTTATTTTATTGATTTGGTACAAGAAGTGTAGGCATGCAATCCTTATGTATAGCAGAAATTTCACCGCACCAGATGTTTCAATTTTTAATGTGTAAATTTAGTGAGAGATTACTTCTGTTATAGTAAAAATATGTATCTTTTTTCTTTTTTCTTTGGTGTAACAGCTGTGGGCAATGCAGTTGTGCTAGCACACAGGAGAAAAGGCCATAATGCCTTTTAAGACCATAATGCCTTTTAAGACCATAATGCCTTTTAAGATCTCAGACAAGTCTAAATATCTAAATGTTATATCTAATATCTAAACTAAGGACTCCCTGGGAAGAACTAAGTGTGTGATGGTGGAACCTCATGCTGTCAGGCATTGCTGGGTGCTCCTCAATAGCTCCTCAGCCTCAGCAGCAAAGCAAGTGTCCAAAAGTTCAGATGGACTGGGGGGCTGTGTCAAAATGAATAGTCTCTACTCTAGCTGCTTTCTTGAGTGCTGAGGTAGAAGATGAAGCCCAAGCACCAACCACCAACCCCACTCAGTCTAGGACTGAGACACAGAGTACTGTGGGAGGGTTTGGCCCCATCATTAATGGATTTGATGCAATTCATTTTGGGAATTCTGAATAATTTAATGGAAGGTCCAAATGTGAAAGCTTTGACAAAGGGCAATGGCTGCTGAGCCAACTCTGCTGTGGTGGGGATGGACTCAAAGTAGTGCCAGCTGGATGAGTTCAGGCAAGAGAAGAGTGCTAGGCAGGCTGACGATGAGCTGTATGTGGCCGGGTTAGCTTACCATCTTGGCACAGAGCTCCCCACTGGCTAATCCACACGATGAGCAGTTGCACAGTGCTCTGGGCGACCTCAGGGAGCCTCCTTACCCCCACAACTCCCTACCTTGCATTAACCCAACAAGTTCAGTTTTACCACACTGTCCCCAGTGTGTAGAACTGCCCTGTGGCCACTGTGCTCACCTCTGTGACAACATTGATGGTTTTCCCTCCTGCTGCCAGCAAACTCAAGAAATGTTTCAGCATAAGTTACAGAATAGTTGTAGGTGAAAAAAAGTCTGTATCTCAGTAATGCAGAGGGAACTGAAAGTGCCTGTTATCACTCACGGAAGGGGACCATTTGTTTAGCAGATGCCCTGACACAACCCTCTCTGGGAAGGATGTTCTCATCCACCCTAGGGGTGACTTTGCTGACAGATCCCTCCATCCTCAGGGGAGCAGAGGAGGACTCAAGCACCTGCTGTCTATATTTTCTCTACTATCGCAGTGATCAAGAAGGAAATCATTAGACAGACCAGACTTCCAGCTCCCATTATTTTTAACAGGCGTTGCACATCTAATTTGAAATGCACAATGCAAATATTTACCTTCAAGTGTCAAAGGAGACTATAAAGATCTTTATGGATCTTCACACTTCAAGGACTTAATTCATTAAAAATAATTATACATATGTGGGGATTACTTCCACAGCGGAGCTGAGAGATGCTATCAGTTGCCAAGTAGGAAAGTACAACATACACGCTATACGTCTGTGTGTCAGCTTTTATGTGAGAGAGGAGGGCTCTCGTACATCGGAACATATGTGTGTAAACAGGGCTGAGAGGAGATCTCACTGGAATTCACCACTGAATAAATTAGAGAAAGTCACTGTGTGGCACTGGAGACTCCCAGTGCTGCAGACAAGCTCTTTTGTGCTTGCCCACCTCCTTCACCTCAGCCTGAATACTCCACAAGCCTCTTCATTTTAGAATGAGAGTAGTTTTAGGGGGTAAAATATTAGAAATTGGCTTTGATTTTCTTTGCCCCTTAGAGATTTCAAGGTGTGCGGCAATTTGTTTCCAATGGAGCCAGTTGTAAAAGATTGAGGCTTTTAGCCTCAAATTTTTATTTATTCTGTGAGAATAGGCACACCTTGACCCCTGCTGGTTGTTTAAGGGGCAGATGCTGGTATTGTGAGCAGGTAACTGGAAAAAAATTTACTGCTGAAGTCGATGGCTGAAAGGAGGCAGTCAATTAAGTTCTCAGACACTAATAATCTGTTCTTACTTGTAAATCATGGGGACTCTGTTTTAAGTGCTTGGAAAACTTTAGGCATGAATCATGTAATAACAAGCACCTTCTTTTCCAGAAAATAGTGTTAATAATTTATCTGTTTGGTTACGGCAAGAAAACCTACTTGTATGCCTGCCCCAAACCGAGAGTATCTCAGCACTCACCACACACACGCAAGAAGTGGTGGGGAAAGAACAGCTTTCCTTTCTCTCTGGTCCTGCTTGGGGTTTTGAAGAACAGCTGTCTTAAACAGATCGTTATTTCTCCTTAGGAAGAATCCCAGGTCCATTTACCTTGTCTTGCTCAGAGGACGTTCACACCTACTTTCAGCCCCTGCACGAGTCCTGCTGCCTATGCTTGCCAGCTTTCTGGCATCATGCCAGGGGCTCAGTCGCCTGTGACGACCATGCTCAGGCACGGAGGGAAGAATCTCAGGGGATCAAGACAGAGACAGGGAGATCCTGCAGTATTATACTATATACTCTTAATGCTATGTATTAACATTAGCCTGTGCTCAACGGGTAGACAGCTCTGTGAGCAGAGTCTGAGGATGAAACAGTCACAGCAACACGTGCTTCTTAGCAGATTTTCAGCTCAATTTGCACTAGTTGGTGAAGCCCTGAGACTATGGCAATTTAGTTCACTTTTTAGATAATGGATCTTATCTGTCTTCATAGAACAGGTTTGCACTTCATAAAATCTTATAGAATTTCACTGGCTATAGTGACACAACCCAGCTGCTGTTGCTGGTAATGAAAGTTTTATGGCATATGAAGCACATTAGGACATTATTGGGAATCTGTTGCAATATCAGACATTTGCCTTTGACTTCACAAAGGTGGTAAACTAATGATGAAATGTGCTTCAAGGGTACATCTGGTTTAATAGTGCCTATTACGTTTGTCACAAATAGGCATGAGCCATGTTATCTTGCATTTTTGCAAATAATATTCATTCCACAAAGAAGTTCATGCATGCAGAATAAATAGCATCTTCCTGGTGAAAGTATATAATTAGCTGAAAACCAAGAAGTGCCTGAAAGTTACTGCATGAGATTCTCAAGTTTGAAGTATTTCAGAGGCAGCCTTCACAGCTTCGTTAAGTGCTCAGTGCTGCTAAGTACTGAGTGACAGAAGTTGCAGGTAGAAAATGTCTATCTAATGTGGAAATTATGCACCCCATTTCACCTCTGTTCTGCATTCCTTTTTGCCCTCTTGGAACTCTGCACACTTCCACCCCTATGGGAAATTCAGGTAAGCTGTAGGATCTTCCAAGTGTCATGGACTAAAGACCATCAGCTGTTCTTGAAGCTGCTTGAAAACATTTGTTTGGGGGAAGAAAAAAAGGTTTTCCAATCAAAAAAATGCTGTTGCAACTGAATTAAGTTGTATTTCATTAAGTTCTGTCTGTATTGTTTTGTTTATCTGGAGGAAAAAATGAAAGTTTCCCATTTCAGTACTTGCAGTAGTCAGGGTTTTGAATTTTGAAATAACTTTCGTTATTAAATGTTTAAATGTATCAAAGTAAAATGCATCGTGACCCCAAATATTTATGAAAAATCCATCGCCTACTGATCTGATCTGATAAACCACAGGAGATTAATTAGTCTTGGTTATGTGACTTTTCAAGCACTAAACATGGCTGAAGGGGGTTTGCTTTTTGTAGTGTAAGCCTGTATTTTCATGCATTTATATAAAATATATAACATATAGGGAATTTGTTACATGGTAGCATTTACCACTGGTATTTTACCCAAAATATGAAAATCTCCAAAACCTATAAGGCTATTTTCATAATGAGAATCATTCAATGTAATTTTTCATCCATTAATTTAAAACTGCTCCTTTTCATTTGCTTTAAAGTAATTTGTACAGTAATTAAAAAATAGTGTGAAAATAACCTTTATTTCCCTTTTAAATCAGAGGGTAACACATACACACTGAGTAATCCAGACCAAAATTTTCTTAGGCTATGGACTACAGTGTCTTAAAATAGACCATATGCTTTCTCTTCTCTTGCATGAAAATAATTAAAAACAAAATAAAAATGAAGAGGACTTTCCCCCAAAGATACTCAGCATTGACTGAAGGGCTCTTGTGCCCTGCTGCATCCTGAGGGCTTCTGACATATGTCCACAGGGTTTCTAGTTCCAGACAAATGTCCAGACAACTGAATCATTTAATTCTAGTTTTAAAATGAGACGAAATTAAACTTCCATAAAACCCCCTAACTGTATCAAACTTGAATATCTTTCCTCACCCTGCTCCATTTATGCAAATACATTTATAATATTTCATAAACCAGCAGCGTAGCAGCTTAAATATTTAAAAATAAAACTTCTGCAGAGACATTAGCTTTAATTCATTTCAAAGTGCCTTTTTTTTTTTCCTTATGGATTTTGTGAACTAAGGTTACATTGTGTTGGGGTTGGGCTTTTTCCTTAGCTGTGAATTTCTGTCTTCATTTGGCTTGCGGACAGCCCTTTCACAGTGTGGTGCTGTTGCAGGTGAGGAGCATCCATGCCTCTGCCAGGCAGAAGCATGTGTTTGATAAGGATGTTGACGGGTCACAGGCTGTCACCATTCATCCTAAAAAGCTTTTTCTGACTAACCATCACAATAGAAACACACTGTAATAAGGCAACCAGGTTCAGTATTGATTTCCCATCTAATATAATATCATGATAGTATATTACTTGTTTTTGCACTTTATTATTCCCTAGGATGTTAACTTTGAAGTTTTAAAAGCCTTCAGTTCTACAGCTGCAATCCTTAACACCTCTGTAGTCTTCTATGTATCACTTCTTTGCCATTCTCCTCTCCCCTGTGTGCTCAGCTGACCTGGTGCAAGGAACCCTTCCCACTCACTTCATCAGGAGGTGCCAACTCCTGAAACACTTAAACATGATTTTAAAAGATATAGCACTATTAGAAAAGGGCTTCTTAAAAGAAAAAAAAACAAAACAAAAAACCAAAATCAAACCCACAAACAAACAAAAAAGCATCTGTTTCCCCTTGAACTCCTTTACAGGGTGGGAAGAGGAAGACTCATGGGAGAGCCCTGCACTTGTGGGGACTTCAGGGGATTTGAGTTCAGTGTTGACTCTCAGAAGGGGCCAAATGCTCCATGCTGGTCCCTCTCCCCTTTTGCTGTCTTGTGTCCACCTTGCCCCTCTGGACTTTGAGTTCTTTGGGACATTCTTCTGCTGAATGTTCTTAACCACCCGTCAGCTGGGTTCTCGTACATGCTGCTGTAGGTGTCTATAGCAGTGCAAGTAACTTAGTATATAAAAATGTCTAATTGAATTCTCCTTTATTTCCTGATAATATTCAAGAGGGCAGCACATGGTACCTGCAGATGGATGGCAGCTAAAATGCCATTTAAAGCTGAAAGCAGAAGTGGAAGTTTGTTTTCATGCATTTTCTCTCTCTCATTCAGATACGGCAAAACATTTATTAATCCTCCTCCAAACCATATGCCATATGTCCTATGAGTGGTAGGTTCAGTTAATCATATAAACCCAACCAAGTATAGCAAAAAAACCATTGCAGAGTAGGTGAAAAAGCTAATACTGTGGATCTGAGTTAAACAAATGAAGGAGATGAAGAATATGCAGGGTCAGGTCCTCCAGGAAGTTGAAATAAATATTGAGTCAGCTATAATTTTTCTGGGTACTTAAGGTGCTGTCTTGATAACTTTTGAACTGCTGGCTGGGGCATCTTCGCAGGCTTTGTGAAGGCTCATGCTGCACGTATGGATAGCCCTGCTTTGTAAGGTTTAGGAAGTACTCTCAAGGCTTAGCAGATACAGATATTTACACAGCACTTTATCACATGATTGCTTTAGGCTATAAGGAACCAGTGGGAAACTGAACCCAGAGGTTTCCCAAGCTCACCAGTGGGGTATCTGAATTACTGAGCAAACCCACACTTGAGTTTTCCAGACATCTTTTATTGAAGAAGTGACATGACTGCTCATAAACTGTGATAACACAGAATATCTGCAAACTTCGCAAGGAAATGCTGGAGGAATTTGGTTTTATTTTTTTTTATTTTATTTTATTTTATTTTTTTTATTTTATTTTATTCCTTCACCATTTTACCAGTCTTACCAGGCTGTGATATCTGCTACAGTCTTCTTGCTGGGACAGCAAATGCTGACTGTGAAAAATGAGTGTTGACAAATTCTGCGCAAATTTCTGTGCATCGTTCAGTGCCAAGTTCTAACTTGCAACAGCTCTTCTATTCTCTAGAAATTAGCCTGTAATAGTTGCCAAACTAGAGCAGTTATGTGGCTTGTGCAAACAGGACTACGAAGACACCATCATATTCATTTCACTTGAGCCCTAATTTGACCTACAGATTTGATTTCCAGCTTCCATAAATTCAATATACTACTAAACCACTTCTCTAGTGAGGCCCCTGAGTCCTTTACTCACTGGAAATTGTACTCTTATTTAATTATAAATATTTACGAAATCTGTGTGGTCTTTAAAAATGTGAGAACTATCTTGGTGTTTATAATTGTTATAAAAAATATCCCAAACCCACTAATTGAATGAAGCTTTCAAATGTGAGTAATTTTTTATTTGAATTCTATGTCCTTATGTATTATGTAACAATTAGTAATGATGTGATGGATAATTTTTTTGGAACAGCTCCTGATTCCATTACTCAACTACTCAATCGACCAGTAATTATGAATCATATCTTTAATTAGCTGCTGCTCTTCAGAAACATATGAAAGCCAAGGGCATAAAGTAATTGGCATAAAAGTTTTCCTAATTAATTTATCTGTCCATGTGAGTAACCAGGACTGGAGTCAGGGGAACATTTATAACTCCAAGAAGGCCAGGCCTAAAACCCAGTGTCAACCAAGATTTATATTTCTGAGTTATAAAAAGAACAACAACAAGCCACAAAATTACATTATCCCCAACTCCAACAATGCAGCACATAATGCGTTGTTCAGAGATGAGCAAAAACTTCTTATTGATCCAATTCATTTTCATCGTATTCTCTAGTGGGTCTTTCAAATCTCTCTGGCTATTTCCCTCACTCCACATAGTAACAGTAATCAAGCACATTAAGCAATTCATTAAACAACAGCCCCACTGACCACAGGGAGTATTACAGCTAACATTCATTAGGCAACTAGCAACTTTATTTAAGCAGAAGAGAGCTTGGGAGTGCAAGACTCAACTCTTTGTCTTCCAGGCGGAGCCTGTGGCCCACCTAGGCAGTACTGTATCTGCTTTTCACAAACTATAAAACTTTTAAGCTGGCTGGCACAGACAGTGCCTTTTTCCAGCTGCTGCCTGGGAGAGAAGACAAAGTGGAGCGTGTGCTGGTTTAATTCTCAGCCTGCCAAAGATTAAGTTAAAATCTGAGCTCATTGTTAAGTACGGGTTGTTAAGATTTATGCCTGATATAAAACTAAAACCTTACAGTATTGATATTTAGGTCCTATATTTTTCAGATCTGATTTCAAGAGGGCAAAAGCTGTAAAGCATCCAGGTTTGTTCATTTGAATATCCTGGCTTGCCTGGGACTTTGCAGTAAAAACGATATATATTGTCCTTCATATAACAGAGGAAAGGTTAAAACAACAATGGAAAAAAAAAGCCTTTCTACAAACAACGATAAAAAAAGTGTTAGAAAAGTTTCACTAACATTTAGCCAGTGTGCCTGTATGCTGTTTCTGTCCTAATTAATGAAAGATCTAAGCTTCACGTTTGTCTCCTGACAAGGCGGTAATTCTTATGAGTAAATATACTGCTGTTGTCTTGTTTGCTTATTTCTTTATTTCTTTTTTTAAGCCAGACCATATTACAGAAAAGGGAAGACAAAATTAGACAATATTACTCAGCATTATTGTTTGTAGAAGGATTCCTACAGAAATCCAAGCTTTTTTCTTAAAAATTTGACACTCTCATATCATTAAAGCAATGTTTAAGTAGCTATTTCCACAGTCTAGTCAGTGATTCCATGAAATGAATATATATGCACAAGGCTAAAAAAAACACACCTTCCCCTTCCATAGTGTTATTATTTTCTATTGCTCCTATGAAAGTATAATCAAGTTTGGCAGAGTTACTATTAAATCATACAATGCTTAAAATGACTTCATTTCTTGTATGGTGTAACTCAGCATAACTCCCTTGATTTCAGAGGAACTAGATAAACCGAGAAGCTGATTCATTTTGTCACGGCCTTACTCTGGTTTTAAAAGCCTCCACTACAGCATTCATATTATTGCCTATTGCCAGTACAGAAATTACTAAGAGTATTAAAAAGAATTAATGACATTACTGATGCTGCTATAATCTGAAAATACATTTCTGGGGTGTTTAATTATATGAAACCTGATGATTAAACCTGCAAACCAACTTCTCCAGAGTAACTTTTCCTGCTAGGACATCAGCTTTCTTTCTAAACCTTGTATCTCACTGGCAAAATACCAGATTCATTCTTTCTATCTCACATATATTGATTAAGCATTTGAGATGGTGCCATCAGTAAATAAAAAATAATAACATTTAAAAAAATTCCCCATTTTTCTCAGTATTCAGTATCAGCAAGTATAAAACCAGAACATGTGCCAAATCTGTCAGAGTGGTGCAGAGTGAGGCCCTGTGGAAACCTGGGTTCAAGGCTCACATCAGTCTTTCTCTCAGGGCTGTCATGGCCAGAAACGTGGGAAGAAGCAGGAGGGTCCTTGCCAGAAGTGTGGTTTGTCCCCTCTGGAAGAACCCATCCCTGGGACATAGGAGTCTCCCACTGAGGAGAAACCACGGGGCACACTTACAGTCCTACTTTAAGGAAGATGAAGCTTGACAAGGGGTAGGGCTTAATCCCAGAAGCTAGCTGGGAACATTGCTTGAACCTTCTTTACCTGCTTGTAGGAAAGGGTGTCAAGAGGCAGAGAGGTGGTGGGCCAAAATGCTAGTATGAAAATGAGCTCCAGCAAGTGGTGTGGGCTGATGGAAGAGCACCAAAATCAAATACAACCCATCGTGCCCTGCTGCCTCCCATGCCCTGCTGCTCACAAGCACTATCATTCATAAGAAACCATAAGAAAATAAGGCATTTATCTCACTCAGACATATTGACAGCCTTATGAGCAGAATGTGTGTGGTTGTATGACTAAATATTTTGGGCTAACATGAACCCTGGGTCCACGTTTCTGGTCAGGCAATTCAGAGCCCATACAATAGACGAAGCTCTAACATTGTTACGAGATTTAAAGGGCAAAGAGGGTATTGTGCTCTTCCATGACACAGAGCTTGTGATTTCAATTCTGTCAAACTACCCTTGGAAAACAGACCTAGTGACTTATTTTATTAGCAACAGAAAGTATTACAAAAAGTGTATCCAACATATACAGTTGACTGCCTGTATTTTCTGTACTCGGTTCTGGTACCAGCGTATAAATGCATTTGTACCAAGGCAGAGAGTTTGTTATATATGATGAATGGCACTGAAATATCAGTTTTATCCTTCTTGTAATAATAAGGGCCATAATTCATGACAGGTGCAGCCTCCAGATGCCAACACTGCTACTGGTTTCAGGGCCAGGACCAGGAAGACACAGATAATTTTACTAATTCCCTCCATTATATTATTATATTCTTACCTGCAGTGTGAGACAGCTTAGCATGGAATCATTAGAGAGAAAATCCATGTTTAATGTTATATTGCCAAAAATTAAATGTGTACTGCAACTCTAACACCTTTCAAGCATTATGCATTATACTCTGAACTCTGGGAGAACACAAAGTGGTTTATTTTTATTTTTTTAGTTTTGGTAGCTGGAAATTTTGAAAAGCATCTTTTTATGTTGGGAATTTTTAAAGGTGTCCATCATCATAATATCTGGGCATAGAGGTCCTTATACATATATGTTTTCATGACAAAGGACCACTGAGTATTGCCATGGTCCCTGGAACAAACTTTCCTGGTTCCTTCTTTCCTTTTTAGGTCCTGCTGAGTTTGTTGCCCTAGATCGGACTACTACATGGTAACAACTGCTATAGTAATGAAAGGGAATTGTTGCTTCATTTACTAGTACTACAGGACCACTGGGGAACTTGTTCTGCACTCCCCTACAACCTTGATTACATTTCCCAGAATTAGGCTGATACTGTAATTCTTGCTTTATAGGTGAGATAAGGCACAGAAAGGACTTTTCTTGTCCAGAATTTCCATAGGGAAACTGTAACAGTGCAGGGATGCAAACCAGGGTCACCCAAACTCCAGGTAAATTCTGTAATCACTGGACCAGTGTGCATTTAATAGCTTTTAAATATTCTTTTCTTCTTTTTTCTTATTCTGTTTTCCCACCACTTTTAATTACCTCATTGATTTCAAGGAGTTTCCACTGCCTCTTGGAAAACCTTGAAAAGCATTCATTTTGAGAAACAATTCAGCTGATATGTAGTTTACCTTTATATAGCTTTCTTCTGTTATTATTATGCAAATGCCTTTGGAAGAGAATAAGTGTACTTCTGAAGAATTGCCCTGCTAATACTGCTTATTTGTATCTGAAGCCATCCTCATCTTGGTCTTGTAAACATAACCAGCAAATATGGAACATGCAGGAGAGCAGACTAGGAATTAAGTTCACATGTTCCTGAAATATTTTTTGAAGGTGCCTTGAGAGTAAGGAGAGCTTGCAGTTCTACTTTACCTGAGGCTTGGATTTTATTTTCACTGAGTTTTTACAAAAATGGCCTCTATAAGAAAAGATTTGACTGCATTAGAATTGCACTCCCCTGCTGATCTCTGGTATGACAGATGGGATCAAATGAGCTGCTTTAAATGACAGTCACCGCAGGAGGACAGAAAGGGAAGGGGACTTGCCATTACTTACAACCCATCAAAACACAAGTCTGACTTCATTAAGATCTTCATCGTGTCCGACATATTCACTCACACAAGCTATCCAGCAAAACACAGTCTAAATCACTATGCAGTGAGTACAAACTGGTTGAAGACTTCTGTTTAGAGAACAGTCACCAGTGCCTTTCACAGGGGAAGACGCAGGTGGGCCTTGCAACACAAAGTGCAGAGACCACACAAGGCTTGAGAATGTAAAAGTTAGAAGAGGGGATGAGCATGAGAGGGGTAGCAAACATTGGAGAGGACAGGGTTCAGGAAGATACTAGAAATTGCCTGTTCACTTCTACACCCATCTTCTCCCTTCTTTAGAGCTTCTTGACCTTAGTGTCCTTTGAATTGCTCTTCATCTCTTTCCTCTCTGCTTTCACAAAACACAGCCAGTTAATAGAAATTAGCCACACACGTTCAGTGGGTAATCTAGGTTGCCCTGGTTGCATCCAAGTGCAAGGGTTGAGATAGCAAATCACTAGAAGATTTTAATGTTAGTATGGCATTTTTAAGCCATCATTACATTCACCCTGATTACATCATCCATTTTGGTTCCGGTCTCCTTACTCTATTTTGTCCACAGAGATGAAATTCTCGAGCCAGAAACTGTCACTGTATTTGTACAGTGCCCAGTACAGCAGGGTCTTGTGCTTGGCTGATCTCCAGATACAAGTGTATAAACCTAATTAATAATGTAAAGTTCAACTACAGCTGATATGCACATAGGTAATATAATCTATTTTTTTTCTTAGTTGAAAAATTCTATACTAACTATGAACAATTTCACTGCCTAGCTCCATACTACTAAATCTCCCTCACAAGCTCTCAGAGCTTCTTAGGCACTTAGATGCCCCATTTTCCTTCCATTTCACCAAATACCTTTGAGGAAATTGAGCTAAATTTATATCATCTACAATATATACCTAAGATCCAATATCTACATCACACCTAGATTTCACCTTTTCCCTGACATGCCTGATTTTGCCCTTGCATTAGACTTACAGCGTCTGATTTGCAAGTGGGCCACAAAAATGAACACACACAAACGCACTTATCCTACAGGACTGAAGCCAAGTTAAGTATCTAGTGTCATGGATGGGAACTTAGGCTATTCTCCCACAGATGTGGCCTCCATTTGGTCTCAAGTCATATGTCCAAATCATTAGCTGCAACGCTTTATTAGAAGTAAGTATACCTAATGCAGAGTTCTATATTCTCTGGCAGTAAAAAAACATTAAAACAAATTGTAAGTATGTCATCACAGAAATGCAAGTACAGTGCAGAATGGCGGCTTATTTCTTTTTCTTTATCCCATTAAAAAAGGCTTACTAAGTGTAAAAGTGGTTTGCCAATCTTCCTTGTACTTTTTTTTTTTAATTGTATTGGTACTTCTTACTACCTGTTTGAAAAACACTGGAGCAAGACAACTACTTACTACAGGTCTATATTTCTGTAGCACCCAGTATTAACATAAATTTTCTGCACATTTCCTTATGCTGGACTGACAAACACTCACACAATTCAACTCAGTCCCAAATAAATAACCCGAATCTAAATTCTTCCTAATTAGAAAGCCACTTGCCATTTTCCATAAAGATATGTAATTAGAGGTGTTTGCTGCCTGAAAGCTTGGAAAGTTTGAGGGTTTTTGCAAAGCTCTACCAATTGAATGTAGGAATAATTTCATCCTGACTGCAGCAGAAATGATCTTCAAAGAGACTAGATGCACAAAAACCTTTTTGTCTGAGGCTGCCTTGGACTTTTATCCAGGAGCTCGATGCACTGGCAGATTTATGCTATTTTGAGGATTCTTGCTCGTGTGCAGCCTGGGAGCCAGCAGGCGCGGGGAGATGGTACCCGATCAGAAGCTGATGTTCCTGCATCCCTGGCTCTCCCCTGGGAAACCTGGAGCAGAGCAGAGGACAGATTTGGTAGCGCTCTCATCCAAGCCGTTCAAACTCAACCCTGGCACTGAGATTCAATGCTAAACATCTGTGTAGAAAAGAAAATAATCCAGGGTGAGACACATGTCCAGTGCTGCAATTCAATAAAGACTTCCTCTCTGAAAGCTTTGCTTTCCCTTGCAGCCGCTCCACACATCATTATTTGGCACATGCTTTAGATCTTTAAAGTGTGTACGTGTTGGTTTTGTTCCTTTCAGCCAGTTCTTATTCTTCGCCTGCCCTTAACACTTCCCCCCGGCTGCTCTTCTCCCCCTCCCACCCACATCCACCAACTCCTCCTCCCCCCCACCTCTGGCATTACAGAACCACTGCCTCAAACTGTGTAAAACCCTTGGCCTCAAACCAGAGAAGACCTAAATGCAGGAAAGTAAGGATAAATTAAAGTGACAGGGTCTCAGCAGTGGAAATTAGTGCAACTCTTCTAATTGCATGTCTAGCCTGAATGATGGGATACTTAATTCTTACACATCCCAGACAATTGCTTTATACTAACATGAGCTCTGGGAAAAAGGCAGATTCCAGAGACATATGGAGCAGTAGATGGAGTGGAAAAATAAATCAGTTGTCCCAGCCACAGTGGAAAAAATGCTTTATCTGCACTGTTAATATAAGGTGTTGCCACCATTAAACAAAACTGATAATTTCCCCTTCATTCATTTTTACTATAAAAATAGAACATTAAATAATTAAGTGGAAAAGTGGGCTTTAGGCTCTATTTATTGTTACTTGAACAAGAAATGAGCTTTGGGTAAGGAAGTTACATTCCTCTAGTCAGTGGACACAGTCCTAAATACAGGATCCCGAGAGACATAGTCAGGGGAGCAGAATGCTCTACTCCACTTCTATAAGGGCTGCTAATAAAAGGCTTCAAAACTAGCATGGGTTCTTATATCTATTTAACCTTTTGCCCCAAGAAGCAAAGAGCATCTGGTTAAATGGAGAGTAAAAGCACAGCTACTTTTCATTATCAAGGCTTAGAGCCAGACTATGTGGAAGCCTGAGCTGCCAAGCCTGGGTTAAATGCTTGTTGCCTTCACTGCCTGAGGCCATCTAGCGTGTTTAGAAATGATTAAGTACTGCAGCCTAGAAAGGACCTGTCCTGAGCGTTCATCTCTGACTTCCAGCAGAAAAGAGAGCCTGGCAATGACAGAGGCAGATGGATGAGTCTCATTAGTATGGCGAAGCAGCGAACCAGACTGCCTTCACAGAGCTGTCCAAAAAAAAAAAAAAAGAGAGCAAATTAAAACAGGAGCTGAGAAAACCAATGAGCAAGTGTTTTAACTCTCTGATACCTGGATTAATCTCCAGCAGGTTAGGCAGCTGGCTGTCCTTCCCAAGAACCTCTGATCCATAGGCAGGTGATGAGTGCTTGGCAGGCATGAAAATTTCCACCTGTCCATATTTTATTTTTGTGTCTGTTTTTTGGCAAGCTTTGGAAAAAGGTGAGATGCTTCTACATACTACATCTTACACATGCATACTTGGAATATTCTATAGTATGGCAAGAGCAAACTAAAGTATCCTGCACTTACATTATTCTATTCATGCTTAAATCATTATCAAAACCCACAAACTATGGTAATTAGGTTATGACAGAATTATAGCATACAACAACAGCATGGGGATGTCAAATCTCTTGCATAAATAACTATTACACCTACAAGAATGATGAAGATATGCAGTAAGGAGGATTATTGCCACTCTGAAGAAGAACATCTTGCTGACCAAGGCATTATCTGAAACATCCTTGCACAAGAAAGTAGCAACTCTAGTTGCAAGTGCAAGAAGCCCCAGTACAAGAGTTCAGTAACTCAATTGGCATCAGGCGCACCACCCTGGAAGTCTTCATAGTGTGATGGACTGGCAAACCTGCAGCTGTTTTGAATGAGACTTTCTGCAAGGCCGATGGGAAATTATATTAATTTATTACCTGCTTTGATCTGTTTGAGTTGACTCAGGGACCATCTAACCATGAGACGAGAAAGAAAAAGCATTTGAATAATTCAGAGTGCAAATTGCTGCGTGCAAGGCAGCCATTTTGCTTTGTCTTTTCATGCAAGATGAATAGTGTAGCACAGTAGAAATGTACCTAATGCCCTTCATTTTTCTTCTGATGAGGTAAGTAGCATCAGAAGCCACAATTTAAAAGAACTTTGAAAGCAGTCTGAGACCTAGCACCCCACTGTAAAAGATGCAGTAGAACTGCCACAACAAAAATTATGTCACTATAGAACTTTAAAACCCAATTTTGTTACAGATAAAACTGTATGTTACAGTGTTGGTATCTGAATACTCAGAAGTATATTGGAGGAGATGATAAAGAAAAAGTTTCATTCTCCACAACAGGTATCTGCTGTCAGTGAGGGGATGGATGAAGTCACATAAGAAAAAAAATCTCATTGAGGTTTTGTTTTTCATGAAGTCATAGAAAAAGCCTCCCATAATTGCTGTAGAAAGTAGGATTCCTGGGCACTTTCTAATGTCTCTGAAGTCTACAAGGACATGATTTTCAGTGTTAACATCTCTCTGCAGTCCCAATTCTTGTTTCCTACACAGCACTCTTGGCTTACTATACTTCCATGTATGCTCAGAGACTTCATTCCACCGCTGTCATTGTGCCCAAGAGAGTCTGGAAATAGAGATGTTCTTTTTTTTTTTTTTTTTTTTTTAAATTTTACTTTTTCTATTCAAAATGAATGAATGCGAGATGAGTGCTCAAGGGGCATTAGGAGCCTAAATGTTTCTGAGGAGGAGGAACAAAATCACTTTTCTCCTCCAGTGAAAATGAGCCATTACAACAAGGATTGGGAAACTGTGGGAGCTGCCACCTCCTCCACAGTCTCTAAGTTATTTAGCATTCAAAGCAGGAAAGATGACCTGACAGAGCATCTTTGTCATCCCTTTATTTGCACTTACCACCTTCCCCTCTGTGCTCTCTTCTACCCGCCAGTGCCAGGCAGCCGACCTCTATCCACTGCTCATTCACTTGTTCCAAACCAGCCTGGGGCTGTTAATGCCACAATTATCCAGCAGGAGAATATTCTTCTTTTTTAATAATCTCACAAAGATGATTATAGGACCTAAAAGCCTACAAAAATATTTTTTGTTCCCTTTTTTGTTTAGCTAATAGAGACTAATGTCATTTTTCCCCCAACTGCTTTAATTCAAGGTTATGTTAAGTTAGTGATTAACTTTCAGGTTTCAGGGGAGACCACAGTGGGCAACTAATCTGAGCTGTGATATAGCAAGAGTACAGACAATACCGATTTCTTATATTTAATACTTGTTTGAACTAGAGCATTTCCTTTTCTGAAAATCTAATCTTGAATCAAAAGCTACTTGAGATAGCAAATTAAAAGCAGTTCTTAATAAGTTCTTCCAGTGGTCAGATGCTTTTGATATTAGATAATTATAATTCCTCACTAATCTGAATTTATCTAGTTTTAACACTCAGTCATTCATCTGAACACCTAAGACATTTTGAAAGAATGGTGGCTATAGTAAATGGGTTAGGCTTCAAACTGTGATTTTTCAAATCAGTGCCTGGAAGATGTAGGGCTTGCTAATAAAAGAAAGACTTTTAAATAAATTGCTTTAAAACCCAACTGCTAGCCACAGAAAAGGATGTAGGCTTTTAAAAGACACTTAAGCTTACATCTCTGAAAATCTCAGTTGAGATATCACCTAACACTAGAAACCACAGTCTCTGCCATTTTTCACCTTTATGTTTCTTACAAGTGCCTCAATATTGCCAAAGCTGAACAATCAGATGCCTTGTTCATGCCTAAAGCCTATCATCATCCACAAATGAGATGCTCTTCCTCTTTGCTTCATGCAAGGTTTGAGATAAACATACTCAATTGCACTCCTCCCAAGAGGATGCTACTTTCTTTAAGAGTCCAGATTAAGATAAGTTTCCAGGCAAGTTTCTGCTTAGAGGACTGCTTCCAGGTGCAGGAAATCCTCATGAATTCTGTTCTTAGCCTCATGAGATTCAGTCTTACCCTGTCTATATCTAACTCTATGCTTTTCCAGAGGGTAAGGTATCCTCCTTCTAGCCTTTGAGACTGTGCCATTATGTAGATAGGTTAATCGCTTCACTTTTTGCCTTAACTTCATCACTTACAGTCCATCATAAGCTACTGTATTATTTCTTCCTGCAGCATTCTCATTTTCTGCTTTCATGGTCCTGTCATAGTAAATTTCTGCTGATTGCAGACAATATCCAGGCCTTTTTTTCATCCTTCTGAGTACAGATGTTTAGTCTTTTTCTTTGAGAAAAGCCATTGAGGGAGTGGGTAGAGCCAAAGTCCCAGGAGTGGGACTTCACTAAGTGGCAGGAGGCAGAAGGGAGGTTGGACATCTACAGTATGTACCTGGTCCCTACACTCCAGCAGCTGGGTCAGAAAGGAGAAGCTTTGGTGTGGAAAAGGTGGAAGGAGGAAGGAGCTCTTTGGAAAGCTCCTCTGCTGGAAAGTTGAAGGAGCACTGGGGAGACCATGGTGCATCACCTGCCTAGGCATCACTGCTGGGATCCTTCTCTGGAGGCAAGAGAATCAAACAAGATTATTGCTCTCTCTCAGGAATTTTGGCAACGTGGCAGCCTTACATTTGTCTTATTGAGAGGCATATGTGGCATTAAGGAGAAGGTGAAGGGGGAGAGAAGAAACTGGAAGGGAACAGGGTCAGCTCCACATACAGCTCTCACTATGGACACCTGGTGGATTTCTTGCCATGTGGCACCCTGTGGACACGGTGCAGGTAGTCACACCTGCAACATACACGACTGCACGCTGTGGGAGAACAGACAGCATGTCACTAAGCTGGGCAGACCTACCTGAAAAGTACTATTTAGCCCTCTCTGTATTCAGGAAGGCTCATGACCACCCCTCTGTAGAGAGCCGAGTGATGACAGACCAGCAGAGCCATTGCCAAACTCCTGGGGGTGCGGCTGTGATGGGAAGGGGTCTGGGCTCCTGCCATGACTTACATTTGGAGATGAGGATCTGTGTGTCTCATTTGCCAGATCTCACACAGAAGCAAGCTGCTGACTGGAGGCTAGAGAAAAGAGATATTTCCTCCAAAACAGTATTTGGTGCCAGTTATAAGAAAATGCTCATGGGCAGGGGTCAGGAATTATACTGCTGAGCTGACCTCCGAAGAAGAGAGAAATAGCAGTAGGTTTACAATCAGATTTAATTACATATTCCAAATTGACCATGAAATTTTATCATTAGGTAACTAACCTCTTCTAAGTAGGAAAGGTGAATGATGGAGTGAGACTGCCTCATTGACTATTATTGCGTTACCTGGATTCCTGTGTCTCCCTAATGCATCTACTAATCCTTTAGTTTAACTTAATACGAGGAAGAAGTCAGCTTTGTTCAATCCATTTGCAAAATGAGAAGATGCCAACTTTTCTCTTATACACTGCTATTTATTTTAACTAACAACATGAAAAAGAGCACTAGAGTTAATCACTTTCAATCAATGTCAACTACATTATTAGTTAATGGGAGTTTATACTGCATAATATTTGTTTGCGAGCCATTTTCTGATGTGTTACATCCAGTTAAATGCCTTATCCGTGTGTATTTTTAAATAGAGAAAAAATGAAGTCTAGAATCAGTGAATTTGTAAACACTGGCATATAGAATTAATTTGACTTAATCATAATAAGGACATAAGTTAGTAATGTGAGAGTAAGACTTATTTCTGCAAACCACATGTAGCAAGCTCTACATAGAGACATATTTTGTTTTTTAAGCCTTTTGCCAGCTGATTCTGAGCAGATCATTATTTCTACAATCTGATCCTTAAAATTACAATTTAAATATAAAGGAATTATTTATATATAACTCTAACAAGTTCTACACCTTGTGTACCTGTGCAAGTTTCTTAAACCCCACATGTACACACAATGCTCCAGCCTCTTGCATGCACACCAGCGTATTGCAGCTTCTTGATGTAAACTCATTTCTGTCATTTGAAGATCTAGGAAAACATTCAAAACCTGCAGATTTGCCTTAATGAAGTGAACTCAAATAACTAAAAAAAAAAAAAAGGCACACTTGTCTATAGCTAAGCTGCATTTTCCACTCCTACTTTGACCTAATATTCCCTCTTCACTCCTATACATCTCCTTCTTCTTTGCATCATCCTAGTCATTAACTAAATGGCTGTGAGTAATAGTAGAGTAACAAGTAGATGGAGCTTGAATGAGAAAGGAATGAACTATATGTGACATAACTCTTTTTCTTAAAAAGGACTTCCTGTTCCATTATTACCTTATAGTACAACAAAAGCCTGACCTGAAAGTTAATAAAGAGAGCATGTTTACTAATTAGGCTTTATTCTCATTGGTCCATGTTAATTGCAAAATATCAATCTATCTCGCTTATGAATATGCAAATATACGTCAGAGTGGCACAAGTTTCCAGTACACAGTACTCTGCTAGCTTTAATTAGATCAAAAGTGAGTCCAGTTCAATTCAGCAAGATGGGCCCTACTCTTTAATCAGGAAAATAAATTTGTCTCCTAACAGTATCTTCTTTTGACAGTCAGCAAACACTAATTAACAGACATAGCTATATTAATTGCATTACTCCACTGTATTCTTATCAGCTAGCTGATGTTGCCTGTTTGCTAATGCAAATAGTTGCTGCTTTGGTAAAGTCAACTTGCAAAAGTCTTTCTAATGCTAACTAGCAATCAATGCATATAAGATTTCTAAGATTTCTGTAGGGAATTCTGCATAATAGATGTATTCTGTCTTTTGAGGTATCCACGGCCATTTAGTATAATTATTCCTTAGAGCTGCACCTATCATATTATCAGCTTTTTCGGAGGATAAAGAACACAACTTATTTGTTTAAGAACAAAGGACTATAATAATTTCCTTTAGGAATCACTAAATCACTATGTTAAATGAAGATGTATGACCCAATGGAAAACTTGCATTTATAGTAATTATGATGTTGTGGTTTTAGTTTTTTTTTCCTTAAGATTCCTTTAACATCTTTTAAAAGGCAACTTACTGGTTTTATAAAGTAGTGAGTAGTGACTTGACAGCCCTGGAGAGTGTAATCCCACACCAGCAAGAGTTTTATACAGACTGTGTTAGGCAAAGCCTCCCAGGCTGCCGTGTCCACGGGTTTTGCCTTCAGTCCTATTCTGTGAGGGCCACTGACAGGGCCAAGAGGGTAATTCAGTCTCTATGTTTGCTCAGCTCATAAGATCTCTGAGATTGCCAACTTGGGTGCCAATTAATGCCACCTGCAAGGGCGTTTTCATCATGTAGACAACAGGCTGCCATGAGCAAGGCTGAGACCACCCATCCCTTTCACACAGACTGCCAATCCCCAGGTTGTTCACATCTGGTCCATACTGCCTAGCACTGGTATCCTAAAAGGGAGTGGGTACACCTGTCTGTTAGACTACATCTCCCTCCGTAGCCAGTCGGAGCTCTCTTGCCTTTGCCTGTATGCAAAGCAGCTCATGATAAATGAATCATGATAATCATACATGGTGCACACATGAATACCTGTGTGCTGCTGAAGCTGGTAAAGCTAGTTATGCAGATTTTAGGCAACGCCATAACTAAGGTGGCCAGTACAAACTTATAACTGTACTTTCTTAATAATCTACAGCTTTCTTGTACTTGGCTGTGGGACGATCTGACGTGAGACATTATCCACCCAGTCCAGACACTCAGGGATACACGGCTGGAGACCATTACATCAAGTCAAGCTGGTGTTATTTCAAGACCACAACTTTTAAACTTGTGATGCAGAAAGCAACAAAGTCAGGAGGGCTCACACACATATGTTAGCTGGGTGCAATGATACTGAAGTAAAAGCTCTGTGCCCACTTTGTATTGCAGCCCCAACATTGTTGCTACAAGTGAAGCCATACGAGAACAGAATAAGGCATATGATTTTTCTGGTATAAGCAAGACTAACATGGTTTGGGGCTAGTATTCCCGAATGGAATCTGAAAATTGAATTATTATGTATTATTTATATATTTACGGGTATACCTTCACACAGTTGACATTTTAATGAATCCCTACAGGGAGGGAGTGCAAGTGACAATGAAACCTCCATGTCAAAGCCTCTCCAGCTTTCCAGTGTAGCTGGGATTCCCTTTTATTGTCCCCCACAATTTGTTGCCTTTCCTTTTATTTTTTCAAGATAGGAAAAAGAAGTTGCAAATGGATGTTCAAATACTTTTAAAGTGTAAAATTAATAAGCTTATGTATAACAGTGACATATTCTTCAGTTCAGCAAAGTTGCTCAAATGTGTCTACTATCATAGTACAGAGGTGTAATACACAGAACAGCCAGCTTTATGTGCTAAACTTTACATAACTGAAACTTTCCACACTGGAGAGATGATAATACTTCTAACAGGCTTCAGTTGCAACTGGCGAATCATTTCTGAAGAGAAGGCTAGTGAAAAATATGTTTCATATGTCAAATAATTCTAGCTTCTTAAAAAGAAGTTTAGTAATGTAAGCTTTTAGGCAAGTACTTGATATTTGTCAGAGACAATTCTTTTGGGGTAAAAGATGTACCTACTGTTTTCCCTGGGGAAAGTTTGCTTGAATCTGGATGTTAGAGTCTTTGAAGAAAACCTGTGTTGCATGTGTTCTCTAGACACTTCTTGGAGGAGCCTTCAGCTAAATGCCTTGTACTTTAATCTTCATTAAGACATAACAAGAAAGAATCACAGACTTCTGGCTCCATGGTTGGCTTGGCCACCAGGCTATAAGATAAGCAAGAACTGTGCTCTGGGTTTCAGCGTTAAAAGCCAGAACAAATTGAACAGTTAGACATTAAGTTAGGATCCTACTTCAACTCCACAATAGGTAATTGAGGAAAGAGAATCCAGGTGCTTCCCCTCTCAAATAATGGGTATGGTCTGAACTACACTCCCCTGCCAGTGTTGACCACCTTTTTTATTAAAAACTGAAATAGATACTGATGCTGATTATGCTGCTTTGGTCTGGTGACAAGTATCATCACTAAAGAATCAGTTCTTGCCTCACTCAGTGTCACCTCTGCCAGTTTGGGGTGAAAGTGCTGACATGATGGACCAGGGGAACCTCTACATAAGGCAGCTGCTGTTCTCTGGAGAAGCTGAGGCTCAGTTCCCAGTGCAAAGGAAAGTATTATACCTTTTACCTCCCAGAAGGTTAATGTAGTGACTACACCCTGGGGTAAAGAGGCACAGATGCCATCTTCTGCAGCTGAATTTGGATTCAGCCTTTTGCATCTTCTGCTTGTGCCCCAGAAGAGTAAAGCAAAATACTATATTAGCCTTAGAGAGTGATTTAAGTGAAGTATTTGAGGCTGGTTTGCTAAGGAAATGAGGTTCTGTCCTCTTGGTTCTCCACTTCTCTGCCAGTCAGTCTTAATAACTTTTTAGTCTGTTGGGCAATTCAAACCAAATTTGAAAGAGGAGCAGAAATCTTAGAGACAATTAACTGCATTTTTTTTAAATCTGCAGCTGGGAAGTGGAGAGAGACCCAGCATGAAAACCCCATTGAAAAGAGGGCAGGAAGAACTCGGATGTGATATGTTATGTGGCTTGGTAGTAGACAGCTGCCCAATCTGCATATGCATGGCTCCAGATTAGCCAGGGTATGTGTTATTTCTTGCCTGACAGATGTCAGAGGGTTTACAGAGGGAGACAGAACTATTGTGGTGGGAGCAAGAGAAGGAAACAGGATACAAATCTGTAGGAAACCAGGCTCCATGAGCTGTAATACTCACAGGACAACTTGTTTTCTTTTTGTAAGAAAAAATTACAAGTATTGGAGGGATGTACCTAACCGAATGCTTTTCTTTCGCTTCATTTCCTCTGTCAGCTAATTAAAAAAGTGTTGTGTAGCCTAACATTTTTTTTAAAGGCAAACTGTTGAAATATACACAGTAAAAACTGCACTAATATTGATTTCCAGTGTCCAGAGGACAAGCAGGCAGCACCAGTGTCACCAAAAGAGATAGAAGGGAAAGGTTGAGGTAGGAAACAAATTTGAGTTCTTCAGTCCCTTTTTCAGGGAACCGTGGGAGCAGTGGCAGGGAAATAAGACACCTCTGGGTTAACAGGGTTTGACAGCAGGAGCAAACGGGAAGGCTAGAGGATGGCAGCATGCTGTGGTGAGCTCTCAGCGCATAGAAATGCACCTTCAAGAAAAGGCAGTGATCACTTCCTCAGATTTTCTTTTTCATCTCATGGCAATTAATCCAAGCTTTCTACACTCAGGCCATGCCACTACCCAAACCAGACACTGGGTTTTGTTCAGAAGGGTTTTTTGAACACTGGCTGGAGAAAAAATAAATTCCTCCACCTCCTCCTCATCCTAATCCAGAGTCCTGACACAGAAACTAGCAACAGGATGAATAGGGAATGACCAGGAAATCCATCCTGCTCCCTAGCTGCAGTCCTCCTCTCCCCCGCTTTTGCTCCCTCTTACATGAATGTCAGGGTTTAAATACTACTACAAACCAGTTAGGCTGCTCCCACAGCACTTAAGATTGTGTACCTCCAAACCAGTGTGGATGTGCATCCCCCAGCATACCTGGCAGAGTCTGAACAGGCTTCTCAAAAATATTCCCCAAGTTAAGTTTAATTTTGTCCCAGCTCATGGTCTTTCCTGTTAACCAGCCTTTTCCACTGCTTCCTTGTGTGCTCACTTAAGGCAGTTTCACTATATAATAAACACCAGCACCCCGTGACCCTGCTGTCAGTGCTAGCTGTGCTCCTCCAGGTTCAAAAGACATTACAGCCACACAGTCTCTGATAGAACGGACTCTGCTAACTGTAATTCACTGTTTGTCCCAGCCTTTATATATGTGATTTTTCTTTGTCTGCCTTAATCCAGCACTATGTGGAGTTCTTACAGATTCTTTGCTTAGCTTGTGCACCTTTGGATTTAAATCAGGCTTTAGCAGAGCTGCCTAAAGATTAATTATCATACAGAACAGTGCTTAGAACATGACTGACCATCCCAGCAGGTATCAGGTTATTGTTTAACTCTACTCCCTTGTCTTTGTGTATCTATTATTAGCTCCTATTTCATGCTTGGCATATGGTTACACTTAACACTTTCTCTAGTAAAAGAGAAAGCTTGCACTGTAGATCCATGGAAAATACATTGGCACAACGATAGAGTATCTTAAGCTAGCAGCTCATTGAAAGAGAACACAAGTACCTTATTCCTCAGGTTGTAACATCTTTGGGGCAGGAACATTTTGGGATTGTTTTAACTATTGTTAATTTCAAATTGGTGTTTGTCCAGGACCTATTCCAGTTGTCCTGGTCCATGGTTGCACCTCTAGGACCAGACTGGGATCAGAGTCATGCTGGGAACTTACAGCAGTCAGAGCGGCAGAAATGCGAAGGTAAGAGCAGAAGGAATCCAAACACAGTGTGAAACACTTTCTTGTGTTGCTTCTTTATTTCTCATTGTCTCTTGTGGGCAGCCACACAAGGAAACTGTCATGATTTCCTTTGTTTTCTAGACACAATAGCTAGGACATACCACATCAAGGGCTTCAAAAACAAGCACTTTTTCCCTTTAAAGGGCCTGTAACCTATGACATCAAACAAAGACTTCCCCAAAATAATACTTTAAGTTTGTCTCATGGGCTTGCATGCTACAATCCAACTGAAGGATGCAATCAACAAATCAGTGGCACTTGCTGAAGATAAAAATCTTTGTCTTGTGGGACACTCAGGCTTGTTTTTCTCTCTGCAAAAGCTACTGTTAAGGGCTGACCACAGAGATTTGGGGCTAGGCAGAGACACCTACTCGCTTGGTTGAAAAACCCCAGTGATGCAGCCATCTCCCCACCACGAGCAGACCTCTGTATAATGCAGGCCTAGGCATTCTGGATGTCATTGGTGGTCCTGAAATTTCAGACATGGGATCTTGCAAAGACTAGAGGCTGAGCAACAAAATCCATTTAAAAAAATGCCTATTGAGTTTATTCATGATGTTGCTAACTTTCAAAGAAATGTTGTTGTACCTGTGCAGCATGTCAGAAAGCAAATTCTGGTTCCATAATAGATGATAAACACCTTAAAGCCTGTTGCGTATATGAAGGATTTGTGAATATGAAGCATTTGTGCTGTGGCTTGGTGACTTGACAAACTCAAACAACAATGATTGTGAGGAGCACGGCTGGCTTCTCTGTGTACAAAAATACAGCCTTCATTTACAGTACAAATATTTGAAGGCAATTCTCAACAAACTCTTCAGCACAAGAAAAATTGTTACCTCTAGCCGCCCTCATTGCCAAAACTTTAATCCTTATCAAATGGAAATCACCATCTGTCCGTTAGATCAATGACTGGCACTTGGATCTCATTGATTTAGCTATTATGGAAAAGATATCATATGAGATACATGATAAATTAGACTGTCATGGATATTTGGTCAGATTTTGCTCAATCTTTCCAAATGAGATAATTAGCTATAGCTCTCTAATTTTAAACTAGTGTGTTACAGATTAAGTGACTGTAATCTCTCTTTCTTATCCACTTTTCTTTTCACATACATGCATAATAAGGCTTTTGTCTATAATTTTGGTGTCACACTGAAAACATTAAAAGATGTAAGGAGGAGATTTTTCCCCTCTAGTTTGAGATGTACAACTTCTGTATTAGTCAGAATGAATTATTACAAATCAATTCAAAAATATTCTCTCTGTGCATTAAAAGTAAATAACAAAATGCCCCAAATAAGCTTCAGTTGTTTGATCAAAAACCGCACAATATTTTTACAACTTCAACACCTTTTCTTCAAACAATTGCAATGCCACCACAGATGTCTATCATGGCTGTCATAATTTAAAAATGCATGTGCATTTCTTTTAAATTTCTGTCATACCAGAAAGACAAAGTAATTTCTGCAGAAACACAGCAACTGCCTGTGTTCAAACATGTAATCTGGGTTTTTTTCCAAGCTGGTGTTTTTAAAGGTCTCGCAGGCACACACTTGAAAGCAGCTGCCATTGTCACCAGCTCTTTGAAAGTCAGTCCTCCCTGTGGCAATTGCAGAACCTGGCTTTGTTGCAGCAGATTCACGCAGAAAGGCCATGCCTCTTATTATGGGCTACGTGGATACATAGATTTAATCTATAAGATGGTCTATTATCTTTCTTCCATCCATATCTCATCCAGCATGCTCAGAAGGTACTTTTCTCCCTTTGCCTGGGTGTACCCATCAGTTCTTGCAAGTTTTGAGCACAATTGTGGTGGCTGACCCTTGCTACCTCACCCTTCTACGCTTTGCTTTGCATCTCAATGTTACATCTGAGAGGTTTTAGGGACACCCAGCTCTTCAGATCATGCAGGCCGAAGGAACAGCATTGGCTTTGCTGCTGAAAGCAGCAATCACCTCCTTTGTCCCCTTGTTCCTCATCCCCAGCTCCTCCGGAGCAGCCGCACAGGCAGACGGCTCAGGGGACTGACCCTGGTGAGCGACAGCAGTGATTTCCATTTCCATTTCACGTTCATCCACGGGGTAGGTTACACAGGTCAGCTGTTGGAGGTGTTTTGACCTTTGCTTGCAGGTATGATGATGCAGGTTTATGGCAATGAGAAGGACGGATGGAAATGCCCACTCAGGGCCAGGGGCAGGCAGGACTGCTTCTTCTGTGGCAGTGCTGGCTTTAGCAAATGTAAAGTGTCTATGGAGCTACACATTTAAGTGGTAATGAAAGTGTATATATCTGGCCTCACTTTTCCAGTGTCAGATGCATGGTCTGCTCCAGACTGAAGCACTACAGCTGAGCTGAAAATAAAAGTTTCTTAATGATAAACACTGGAGGAAGAAAGAGAGAAGAGAGCACCAGGCAGCCTGAAGGGCTTGAGCCTTAAGATCCAGCTGATCTTAGAGGAAGCCGTATCTCTGTATCTAGCATAGCACGGAACCAGCAGTCAGCCCTACCTGTTTGCTTAGGAGCAACACCTCCCCCAGCTCCCGCTTCCTCCTTTCCTACCCCACAGGCTTTTACTAACTGTTTTAAAGTACTTTTCTCTGTGAGCAATTACCATGTCCTACTTGTTTAGATTAAGTTGCTGTCAGTTCATTTTCATCCAGATTCCTACTTCAGTCAGACACTAAGGAACTGCTAATGAGACAGTGTAATCTGAGTTCAAAGAAAATAGCAGAGCAGAAAATATTTTTCCTGGTTAAAACATTCTCAAAATTGCCTTATACACAGGGCTGCATGTCTCTTGTAAAGCTGTGGCCACTGCATCTGCCACGGGATCCGGGGTAGCTTGTAAAATTATGATCCTATAGTTTTCCTGAAAATAGGGATACCGCTAGTCCCAGTGGGATTTTTAAACCTTCCAGAATAATTTAAACTGAAACAGATTTGTCCGCTTGGACCTGCATATAGCATAAAGCAACATTTCTCAGGGAGGTGAGGACTGTCCCACTCATTTCCAGATTTTACTCCCAAAGGCTAACAAATGATGCACATTTCGATACTTAATTGTTTCAGCTGTTAATCCTCCTAATAAAACTACAGCTACATGGCTACTGTGGTGGTTATTTTGCACTGTATAACTCTTAGTCTCTAGTCTCTAGAACTCACTAGTCAGGAAAGCCTTATATGTAGTATCTCCTCAAATCCTACATTGTGGTTATGAATAGGTAGTATATTAGTACAGAAAATCAACACTAGAACAAAGTTAGCAAATAACACAACTACAGATGGCCTTTGGAATGATAATAATAGCAATACTAATACCATCACTACTACTACTATTTAAGTTAATCAGAAAGTCTTTTCTGTTTTTGTTATCTGAACCTGCCTCAGAATTTCCAAGGAGCTGCAACAGACTGCCATAGAAATGAATAAATCTAGCTAGGGGAGCCAGATGTACACAACCTTGCCATAGAATACTCCAGCCCTTGAATGTATAACAACAGGAAAAATGAACATCATCTGGGGCTACACTAGTGCTAAGGACTGAGAATACAGACATACGCATGTACCGCTGGCACTAGAACTGTCTTACATCAGCCTTGACTACAAAAAATGGAGCTCTGAACCTCTAAACAGGGGCAAAATCTGCCACTTTTTGTTGCCTGGTGTTACTTCAGGAAAGCCAGTGGCATTCTCTGACATTTCACGGATATATTCGAGTGCAAGATTTGCTGCTGCTGTTTTCTTGCAAGCTCACATTTCCTTAAAGTTGGCTGTACTAGAACATTTAAAGCCAGGCAAACTCTATCTCTATTAACTTCCCATTATTTTTTCATCATACTTCCTAGCTACTGTAACTTTCTCAGTCCTGTAGGATTTACAGTTTATATCCTGAAAGAAAGTACTATGATGACCCTGAGGACAAGTATTATGCGTTTCCAGTTTTGTTGTGTTACTAAAAAAAAAAACCCCACCAAAAAACCCCCAACCCAATAAGACACAAACCCAGAACTATTACTAAATAAGGGTACCTAACACTGAGGTAATTCCAAAGATCCTGTTTCACAGCAATGTAAGCAGCACACCAGCACTACTGCACAGCAAAAAGTGATGTAAAATGAATTAACAGCCATATGATTCACTTTTAGGTTCTCTCTTACCTTCCCATGTAATTTCCCTTCTATTTGCAATACAATTTTCAATAAATCTAATCTCTTGCCCAGTTACTATTTCTTAATGCATCTTTGTTTGAGTAAGCCAAGATTTCAGTGAAGTAACAGTCACACTTGTCCTCCTCTTTTTTTTAATCAATGCCATATATGTTGTCACAAATTTAAGGGTTAAAAGCTCAAAGTGCACAGATTCACATCAGAAGATGTATAAAATCACAATCTACTTCTACTGCACACATACTCTAAGATAAATTCAGGCAGTGTCCTGTTTAACAGTCCATATCAAAGACACATGTGCTTAGGTTGTCACAAAAAATAAACGCGCAATGTTAAACTCCACACCTTTTTGTGCAGTAGTAAAGACACCACGTTAGAACCCCCCCCCCCGCCAAACTCAACTTCAAAACACACCAGAGCAAACCCCCCTACCATATAGTTTAGGCCAAGCTGCCAAATCCTATTACAAATTCAATCCTATTAAAATGTTCCCAGGTTTAAGCCTGCTTTGGAGTTTTTCATAAGAGTGCGTGACCCCAGCCCAAACCCCTCCATGTGTGGTCAAGGGACCTGCGGATAATTGTAAACTTCACGGGCTCCCATTAATCTCGGCACAGTCAGATATTAGCGCTTGTAAATCAGCACCTAAACAAGGACAATGGTTAAAGCCATCAATAGTCTTTTAATGAGGCAGATCAAAAACAAATGGAAGCAGCGGGACACCGGGATCTGCCAAGGCGGGGCAGGGGAGCCGGGGGCTTTGTCCTCCCCCCTCGCACATAAGGACATGGAAGGGCTCCA
>NW_009921405.1:0-829 GCF_000696875.1 Nestor notabilis | reverse complement strand
ACTGCCACAGTGACTCTATGAGAGGAGGAAGCTACCACCACAAAAGAATCATAGAATAGTTAGGGTTGGAAAGGACCTTAAGATTATCTAGTTCAATCTAGTTCAAACCCCCCTGGCATGGACAGGGACACCACACACTAAATAAACCATGTAACCCAAGATTTAATCCAGCCTGGCCTTGAACACTACCAGGGATGGAGCATTCACAGATTCCTTAGGCTGAAAAGCAGTACAAGCAAAGGTATGTGGCTCAGAGAGTTGTCTGGGAAGCAGTGTCTGTCTCACAGCACAGCCAAGATTGGGCCATGCTGATGTACAACACGGTGCTAGAACCAAAAAGGAGGAACTCTGCTAGCTTTTCAGACTCATACATTGTAAAAAACAACAACAAAAGTAATCTCTTTACTACTTATGTTAAAATATTCTGCCATTTCATAACTTAGAAGGAAAAAAGACACATCTTCTTTCACATAAAAGTACTGGATGAAGTCCGAAAGCCATAATACTGAAAAAGTAAGGAGTCACATTTGCTTTCACTCTAAACAGTATATGAAGCCCTACTACTGACAGCAAAGTCTGCTTGAAACTGCAAATGCCTCTCATTCTTCCCCCCCTCTGTATTTCCTACTCATTTCAAGGGAAAATTAGTTGAAGTTAATATACCTTTTCTCTTTTGAAGAACTTTTAAATGACATTAGCACGTCAAGGCACAAAGCTCAATGTATTTGATCAGTTGGTTTGTTGAGGTTTTTTTGTTTAAAGTTGTAGATATGGTTATATTACATATACTTAATAAGATCTAAGCACATACAGATTATTGACCTGAGTT
>NW_009921404.1:39322-69669 GCF_000696875.1 Nestor notabilis | reverse complement strand
GAGCGCGGGGTGAGCGCGCGAGGGAGGGGAAAAGCGCGCGTGTGCTCGTGCACCTGTGTACAAGTGCGCGCGCGCGCGCGTCCCCACGCATTGTGTGCACGAGCCGTGTGCACAACGAGTGCGCGCACAGCGCGTGTGCGTGTGCACGGTCTGTCGCTCTGTGCAGTCTGCGCACGAGCGGTGCCTGTGCACAGCCAGCGTGTGCCTGGCTCACGCGTGCAATCTGTGTGTGTGTGTGTGTGTGTGTGTGTGCACGGGAGTGCGTGCACGGCATCGGTATTGGTGCGCGCGGCCTGGGTGCACGCACAGTGTGTGTTCACGGTGTGAGCGCACGGGGCGTGTGCGTGACTGGGGTGTGTGCGCGCACAGCCGTTATCTGGTGACGGTGTGTGCACAGGGGGTGTGTGTTGCCTCTGCGTGCACAGTGTGCGCGCGTGGGGGGTGTGTGTGCACAGTCTGTAACTCTGTGCAGTCAGTGCACATAGCCCACAAGTGCAAAGAGTATGTGTTTGTGCTCCCTGAGTGCACAGACGTGTGTGCGTGTGTGCACACGCTGCTGGACCCACCCAGTCCTTCTGATGGGCTGAGGTTGGGCACCTTTGCCTCCATTTTCTATGCTGGTTGCAGCCTCCGTGTGTCCCTGAAACGCGTTCGGACCCGTGGGGGGTTTGGAGCCAAACAGAGGGAGAGGAGAAAACCAAAGGAAACGTTTAATCTTGATTAACCTTCACACTGCAAAGCAGTTGTTAGTAGGTACATTTCATACAATCACCACTGCGGTGATTCATAAGTGCTTTAATAAAGGGCTGATCAATGGCCACACTGCTCCCCGCAGTGACCCCATGCTCACCAGCACCCGGCACAGCCCCAGCACTGCGGCTGCTCCGGGGTTGGGATCGGAACCGCCTGCGCACAGCCTTGAGGAACTGTCTGAAAACCTTTGGGGAGAACAGTGGTAAACATCTGTATACTATTAAACCCATTAGATGTGTTCATTATTTTATATTGATTGGTATATCACTACACAAAGTTAATATATTATGATTATTAGTATATTGTTAAATCATTAAATACGACAGCAGATGCAATAAATAATTTCCAGGGGATCTCTGCTGACATTTAGAAATTGATGGCTATGTTTTTCCTCTTGCATCCTCGCTGCCCGCAGGACTGCAGTGACGCGCTGCCTGCTCTGATCTCCTTCCCCTGCTCCCCTCTGCAAGTAAAGGCAGATGAAGGAGCCTGCTCTGCCATGCCCAAGTTTGCATTTTAAAAGATGAAGCTGAATTAATACAAGCCCCAAAGAAACCTGTTGGACGAGGATATTCAAACAACTTGCACGAAACGGGGAGCCACAAGAAGGATCTGCAGTAGAGGTCATATCTTGGTGTTGCTCAGGGAGTAGAACCCCCTCTTACAACACCGACAAGGTTTTCATGTGAAAATACCTTCCACCAGCAGCACTGCGATCTGTGTCCTGCAGGTACCTGTCCCGTGAGCTCTCCTGACCGTGAAGCGCAGGAGCAAAAGCATCCCCAAAGCCTCAGCCCAGACTCCAGGTCACCGGGGCTCATGGATTTATGGCACAGCTCCTCATGAAACAGCAGATGTCGGAGAGCGTGCACATCTGTATCTCTACAGCAGGGGAGCTGGATGCCAATCAGGGTTAATTCGGGATAAATTTACAAGAGCGCACAGCATGACCCAAGGTACCTCTTTATTGGCCTACTACAGGCCTGCTAAATACATTGGCCGACTACTACACATTAAAGCCACATGAGCTTATATGTTCAAAATGAATTTTACAGGAAGACACAGGGATAGAAAAAGGAGGAGAGCCTGTGTCACAAATTACATCCAGATGTGAAAACACTGTAAATACAAACATCAAAAGGCTTACCCCTACAGATTTTGCAAAGACAACATTGGAGAAAGGACTTGCTGCATTTAAACAAATATTCTCGGCAAGGAAGCCAAGGAGCCTGCTGGCCCCAGTGCACAGCAAACCCCCATGATCCGACTGGGAATTAGCCATTCATCAAGGCAAACACACAGCAGATATTATGCCATCCTCTAGACAGTCCAACTTTGGTTCAGGGGCAGTGAAACAGAATGGACGGGGAGGTGTTTTCCTAAGAAGACCAGGAGTTTAAGTCTAATAACTCAAATCTGAAACCTGCGCTCCACAAAGCATGTGAGTATTTAGATGAAGTCTCCAGAGCTATGACATACTTCTCACTAGCACCGCTATCATCCAGGGATGGCTCTTAACCCTGGCCAGCCGCATGGAATTACTAAATAAATAGGTGCCTCTTAAAGCCTTGGTATTTACTGCAGTGAAGATATGACTGGAGTGATATCCTGGAAAATATGGGATATGTGGTAAACCACTCGGTAACTTTGTCTCAAGAAGACATGGCAAAAGAAAGGCCGTTGCCCTGGAAGAACTTGAAATCTCCACTCACGTGGACATACAAGAGGAGGATGAACCAGCAGCGAGTCACCGCAAGTGAAGGATGAGTGATACTGGGCCCAAGGACTCATCCCATCCATCACTGTCACTCTGTCCCTTTCCCTTCTTACCTACCTCTGACTGCAGTGAACACAACAGGGGATGAAGCTGGCCTAAAGTGGGGCGGAGGAAACCTAAAGGAGTATCAATGGCAGCAGAAACTGCCTAGCATCCCTCCTGGAAAGCAGGGAATGGAGGTGTGAGTGGAGCAGGCAGGGTGCAATCTCAAATGTTTATTTAGTGTTCTCGGTTCAGCCCCTGAATGTGCAAACCAAGATGTCAGTGTTGGGCGTTCCTTGCTTGAACTCTCCCCTCAGAGCAGTGTAGCCAGGCACGGGCTGGGGCACTGTGAAAGCGAAGTTTAGCTGGGGTGTATTCTTGTTTTCTCATCTTTTCAAGATGCTATCTGACCACCAACACCTCACACACAGTGTGCGAAGGCCACACAAGGGACTCCGTATCAAGCTTGCGCTAATCTCTTGAAGATGCTGGGATACCAGGGTGTGGGGACAGCAGGAGCACTCGCAGAGACATGAGATGAGATAAGATAGGCTGTGGCTATCGCTTTTACTCAGATCTGACTCAAGGCAGCAGGATCACAGCCAGCCGCTCTACCAGCGGTGTCTATCCCAAGTGGAGAGCCCTCCCTCGGGACAGGCCTCCATCAGACTTGGCTGGTGCTTGGATTGAGCACAGAGGACTCTCCTCACACTCTAAGCCAGACCATGCTACTTATTTTGGAGCTGAAAGCTTCAAGCAGTTTGAGACTGGCTGTGCTGACAATAGAAGGAGAAAGCACTTAACCATAGCATTGCATAAAGATGTCATGAGGAAATCAGGATTTTACAGTAGGGAGAGTAGAAAAACACTCAGGAAGAGCTTGGATAAACTCAGGGCTAGATTCAGTAAGAGACACCAGCTGCCTCCTGCACTGCGTGCCCCCACCTGGGCTTCTGCTGCGAGGCAGCCAGAGAGAAGTTTTATTGAATCTTGTATTGAAACTGTCTCTAGGCTGGTAGCTGCGCCTGGTACCCTCACCAGGGCCTAAAAATAGAAATGGAGTGACACAGGAATTTGCAGCGAGACTGTTGAGATATGCTCTGATTTGCTTGAAGAGAAGGCCCTGGGAGCCAGAGTGGTGTTCCAGCCTGCTGGACACCGGGAGTTGCCGGACACCGGGAGTTGCCGGACACCAGGCGCCCCGGGCCTGAATGCAGACAGTGCGGCTGAGCTCTCCATCCCCGAGTGCTGGTGATGCACGGCTCCGCTCCCATCCTAATAACGCTGCAGAACTATTTAGCCATTGGAGTATCACATTACATGCAAAATCTATAGCTGCTCCAGAGCTTAATTTTGACATAGAATTTTCACTTGCTGAACAGAAAAGGGAGGGGAAGCCTGAAACTGTCTAAACAAAAGAATGTTTTTTTCCACTGCGCTTTCAAACGTTCATGAACCGAACAGAATACAGTTAGAGACGGCCCTTCGCCTCGGGGCATCCAAGGCTATGGCTCCAATTAAAGAGAACAAGGATACAGGAGGTGGTACCTCCAGTCTGATTGCTCTCGCCTGGGGCAGCTAAGCCTCATGAATAAACACTGTTGACTCTAACTCTCAACAAAACAATTACACATTTGTTTTTAGAATACATTTTCTTAGCCTTTCCACTTGCAATTTTTGCTACTATAAACTAGCCAGGACAAGAATAAATACCTTTGTGATTCTCTAAACATCCTTGTAATTGCACTACTTCACTCATGAATGTGTATTTCAACAGAAGAAAAGATCCCAAGCGATATGAAGAAATGTTTCTTTGAAGTAACCTTTCAGAATTAGATGCAAAATATTTACAGCTAATTATTATTACAAGAACTCCTGTACATGCTGCCAGCCACAGGAGTGAAAACCTCACGCACAAATCCAGTTACGTTTGAAGAAGGCAGACACAAGCAGAAGGGCGAGACTTGCCTTCAGGACTCTTGCCAAGCATGGTCAGCAATGTGGGGCAGCCCCCAGGGCCCCCCAACTCCCCATGGACCCCTCAGCCCTCTGGGATTTCCCTCCTGGACACCCAACCTGCAAATGGGGCCCCAAAGGGGTGCTGCTGAGAGGGTAGGGGTGCTCCCACACCTCAGAGGTGCCGGCTCAACTGTCTCCTGGATGCAAATGAAAGGAGTGGCAGGATTTCTATTGTTGGGGAAAGTCTGAACAGAAATAGGCAGTGGATGAATCCAAGCGAAAGTGGGTGCGTAACCTCCTCCCACCCCAAGCACCCGGCTATTCCAGCAGCCAGGACAAAACCTGGAGGTTTATGAAGACAGAAGATAGCTCCAGCTGGCCCTTACAGGCTCGGAGTTCTCATAAAGATTAGTGCAGAGGTAAAGCAAAACTCCATTTTCCTTCTGAGGACAGCGGGGGAAGGAGAAGAAGGATTTAGTCAACTTTCTAAGGATTTTTCCCAGAAAACCACCAACCATTATTTCAAAATACCAGGCCTTAAACTGCAGTTTCTGTGCTTGGCAGGAGAGATTTTGGCCAATAAATACACTTTTCTTTTTTTTTTTTTTTCCTTAGAAATACTTCCTGACTGGATTGTTATCCTCCTTCTCACTGTTAGTGTAAGGATGAGAAAACACAGAATGGGAAAGCAAGGCAAGCCTGCTACCCTGCACGGGCAACACTCAGGCAGTGGATTTGGGAGCGACTAAGCAATACGTTAACGATACTGGTTCCACATCCAGAGACAAGCAATGATGCCTGCTCCGAGATGTTATTTATATATTGTGTTAAGCAACAACGTGCAAATGAGCTGGAGTACAAAACATCAGACGTGGCAAGATGTTACAGTGCAGTACTACACAGCACAACAAAGATAAGTGACTCTCCGTATGGGGCCCTGTATCCTAGGAGTGTTTATACTTGATTGTATAATTGGGACCACAGCCAGCTCATCCTAAAATATACAGCATGAGTATGGTTAGGCATTGCATCTGTAACATATACAACTTTAGATGTCAAAGCATCTTTGTTTGAAGTCAACAGCAATAAAAACTGCATTTGTACGAGAGCTTAGCATGTGGGAATACATATTGCTAAACCAGGATGTTAACACATGGCCCTCCTCAGCCTGCTGCTGCCAAAAGTATGCCTTTCAAAATTGGGATGAGCATGCCAATAATCTGTAGGATATTTTAAAACTTGGAGAGATGTACAGCAATCATCCAGCGCTGGAGAAGACTCTTTTTTGGGCAAATTTGCCTTTGGTGGAAACTGGCATTAACTCCTCCGCTTTGAAAGATTTGGGTCCTTCGCATGTATGGTCATGGTATGTGTAAAAAAATCCACAGCACGATTTTCCCGTTGTGTTGCCCTTTGCAGAACCTTTGCTTAGTCACTTAGTGACCAGTTATTCACTTACATAGATGAAACTTTCAAATGTATATGAACTTTCAAATGCACACAAACCTATCTTCTTAAGGTCGCTATCTTGATGTAATTTCATTAAGGCACACAGAAATTACATTAGAACTGTGTTAAGCTTATGGGATTTCTGTGAATTCCTTTCCTGGATATTAAACTTAAAACAAAGATTATGGTTGTATTCCAAAAGCTTGAATGGGCTGATGATTTTGAAAGTGCTCCTTTGGCATCAGTGTACAGCTCCGTTCCTTTATGTATGTTTTGTTAAAACACAAAGAAGCTCTATTTATGAAAAGCCAGTCTTAAATCTATAGTTTGTGAAGCCATAATTTGTGGTTGCAATTGTGGTTAATTTAACAAAGAAAGCCTTTTGGTTCACAGTGCACCATACTTACTATTTTTCATAAACGATCAGAGCAAAAAAACCCCCTTCAACATGTCAGATATATGATGATCCAGCAATGTTGCAATTTTCCAACTCCTATTTTGTGGTATACCATATTATAGGCACAGGAATGCTACATCATTTATTCTGGAGCACAGCCCTGTAATTATTGCTGGCAAACTACTAATTACATACCACCATCAAATCTAACAATTTTCCCAATAAAAAAAAATAACTACTTTCGTGTGGAATATAGCAAATAGAGCTGTGAGTGCACGCATGTTTTTATTTTAACACACATGCCATATGGTATTGATCCTCCACTCACATACACTTCACCTAAAATATCCATCCCGACCACGGGATTCTGCAAGCTCTGCATTATGGTACAATGCCACGGGGGATGGGAGGTCTCACCCCTGAGCTCTAGGTCCGAACTGCTGTTTGCCCCCACCCGAGGACCAAACCTCTTGGCTCACACGTTTTTTGGATCGGTCTGTTTAAAAGTCAGGCCCTGCCACAAAATGAGGGTCTATATTTTGAGCTCCCCAAACTCCAGGATTGTCGTGTTTGGAATTTTGCCACTGGTTCATCTTTACAATATGGATCTACTCCTGTGTCCCTCTCTGAAAGCAATGGTTAGCGCTGCGGAGAAAGCCTGTCAGCTGGGCAGAAACCTGCTTCTCTGCATCCCAAGGAGTTCTAAGAGCCATGGCAAATTTCAACTGCAGAACCGCACAGCTTTGAGTCGCTTCTAGGAAAAAAGGAGTGATTGTGGGGAACAGGGAGCAAGCAACAACAATTCCCCAAAGATAATGCCCTACACACACTGCCATTTCCATAAATCAGCCACAGATTTGACAGCTTGGAGCAGCCCCACCGTTCCCTCCCAGTGCAGGAGGAGCACGGGCAGAAAAGCAGCAGATGCAATGTGGAATCTGTGAACGCTTCTACTGGAGGCTGGCTGTGCCTCACACACTGGGGTGATTTAATGCACTGTCCATACCTGGACTGCCCGTGGGCTGCCAGGGCACTGCAGCAGGGACGGTGCTGCAGCCTCCCAGGGAGATGGCGGGGTGAAGTGGGAGCCGCGGCGCTGCAGGGAGCCAATTACGGATGTGAGGCTCCAGGCTCCTCACTCGCAGCGTCTGCCCGAGCAGCTGCGGGGCTCCTGCACTCACAGCATGTTACCTGCGGGGCGGTGCAGGATGCCGGTGGAGCTCAGCAGCGTGCCGGGGTGCCGGGCACTGCTGGAGCCTCTTTCCCCTGGCAGCAGGTACAGCCCTGGAGGGCATCCCCAATGCTCTGGGCTGCCCAGCAGCCAAGGGCAGTGGGGAGAAACCCAAACCAGCATCAGCTCCTGCTGCATCATTTTGCTTTATTCACAGAACCCCCTTCTGGCCTGGGGGGGAGGAGGGGGGGACTATTTTGACAGACAGAAGAAAGGGAACAGCGGTGCCAATTCCCTCCTGTGACTTGAGTTCCCCTGCACTGCACCCTCCCAAGCGGTGTGTCTCTGACTTGGCAATCAAACCGTGTGCCAGACTCGCTCCCTTCTAAAACCATGACAAACCGTGTAGGTATGCGAGACAATTTTCTTAATCTTTCTCAATTTTCTCCTGTTTCAAAACTGCAGTTAAAATTGACTGTGCAGCAAAACCCTTTCCTGCTTGTTTGAAGGTATGGAGCAATGCAAGGAGCTTGTTGCACGCTTTGATGATAACGTGTGAAATGAAGCAGCCAGGGGCACTTGTGAAGGATGTCAGAAGAATCCCACCGGAGTACAGTAACCTCAACACCACCTCCATGGCAGCACAGGGCACATGCTGCCAGCACAGAGCTGCAAGATCTGGCACGGTTCTGGTAAAGCATGGGCTATTCACTGAAGCTTCTGGCATTTACTCCTCAGCGTCCTTAGCAGCTTCAACAAGAATAAAGCATGCTCTGCATGCCAAGCGAACTAGCTGATCTTAGTCACGGCCTTGGTCAAACACAAGGAGTTGCTTGACAAGAAAGAACTGCAACTAAAAACATTTAAAAATGTTTGCAAGTTCAGTGTTGTATCTGAAGCCTGACAGTCTTTGGGAGCTACCCTCAACATCCTTATCAGCAGGAGTTCTCAGGCACCAACACTCCTTTTCCTCTTTATATCCCTGTTCTCATTTATTTTGCAACTACAGAAATGGTCTGGTTAAAAAAAAAGAAAAGCAAAAAAAGAGGAGTGACAGGTATAAGGCTCTGCTCACATGGATAACTCTGGAAAAAGAGATTTCCTTCCCCGAGTCTACTTTCAGGTTTGCTGCTATCAGTCAAGGATTAGTCAGCTAACATGGCATCTCTGTTGACATGCATTTTCTCCTCGCAGCTAAGACAGCTTAACTACTTTATACACCAGAATATGCAATGGTTAACCAGATGCCTTCTAAAAAGAAAAGTATCTCCTACTTACTCATTTCTAATTCTGCTTTCAGTATTGAACTGGAATCCACAGACAAAGAAATAAGCACCCAAACCCCTCGTGCCTCTACAATATGCTCACATGAAGAGCTTGAATTATGGTTAGATAAATAAATGAACAGAAGTAGTTACTTGGCCAGTCTTACAAGCACACAGAATCCATTCAAAATCTTGCATATGTTTTCTTCTTCAGCATATACACATTACAAGGATTAAACAGAAAGGGAAACTTACAGCTTTAGACACACTTTGTGTCTCAATACCAACTGCAGCACTAGCTTCTCTGCAAGGATTATCAAGGCTACACCCCCATGCAGCTGTCAGTCCCTGGGGCTGTAATTCAGCCATCCTGCTCTCACTCTATCCATCACATTTACAGAAATCCCCAAGGTGGACTGCCTTCTAAATGTCTTTACCTTGTGCATTATCCTGGGGCTTAACAATCCAATATTGGTGCAGCCAAGGATAATTACTCTCCATTGATGATAAAACACCCTGAATCCTGTCAGGCATGGCAATTTGCATCTTACAGTGCTGAGGATCAATAGATACAACAAAGGAGTGAAACCTGATTAGATACTGCTGCCTCTCAATGGTAAGGGAAGAGCTGATTGTTTTGCAGGGTTGAAGTCCTGGTTAAAAGGGAAACAGGTTTCCCATTACAACACAGTCCCCAAACCTGCTGTTCACTCAGAAGCTGCTGCAGGGAGTGTAAGACTCAAGGAGAAAGTAGGTGAACAAACAACCAGGTCTCTCAGACTCCTGGGGAAGAAGAAGTGGTATTTACTTGTGCTGCCGTGGCTCCTGCAGCTTCACCGTAACCCAAGAGAATACAGGGAACGTGAATTGTCTGGAGCTCCACAAGGTTCTGCTTTTCTACCAGTTTTGTAGAGGTCAAGCGACTAGTTCACAATCACACACTGCTCCAATAATGTGCCTGGAAGCTGGCTTTTGCCACTCTGAATCCATCTATTTCCAAAGCATCCTCTAGCAGTGTGCGCTCAGCACTGAGCTCCTGCCCTGCCGAGGCAGCAGAAATGTCATATGTATTTAAAACCAGGGCTTGCAGGATTTTTCAACCACAACTAACCAGGTAAGCAGATGCATGAAGGTGGAGGTGGAATAAAGAATTATCCCAACTCATTCAACAGTCTTCTAACGTTAATCTAACACTGAATCTGATCGAAGATAAGAAGAGCAGTGGGTGAACTTCAGTTCCCACATTTAATCTAGAGAGACATCACAAGCTTCCGCCTCTTCAAGTCTTTATTTGGAGGCCAGTAACACATTGACAGAAAACCATGGTTTGGCTGACAGCGCTGCTGGGCTGCAGGCAGGGAACACATTCCCGTTTGGACGTGATTCTCCACCGCTGACACTCCCTGGGCTCAGCTGTGCCCATATCCCACAGCACGCCCAGATCCGTGATACCAAAGCTCAGCCCTGGGCTGCAGACCAAGAGCTCCCGGAATGGATGTAGCTGTGTTAAATCTGGATTTTTATTGGGTTTCTGGTGGCACAGCTACATTAAGCAGGGACTGCATCTCTCCATGCTCTTGCCAGACTGGAAGAAATGCAGACTTTTCTTCCGGGGAAATCAGTTAGCGAAGGAAAAGCTGAATTTGAGAGATTCTCAACTATGTGAAGGACAACGTTTCAAAAGAGCCTCAAAACATGAATGATGCAGAAAATAAAACAACATCAAGAGAAGAGCTGGGCGCATCCTTTCAGAATGCATGCTCTGAGCCTGATGAAGAAGGGCTCAAAGCAAGAGAAGAGGAAAGCAGAGAAAAACTCTTCAGAAACCAGCTGGGAATAGTCTGTTCTTATCAAAACACATTGCTGACACAGACCTGTCATGGAGCCAACATCTGCTCCCAACTCACAGAGTCAGTCCGAGGCATGCTGAGCGTCTACTACACAGGAACACCAAGAGTTGACTTGGCACGTTGGACATAAATGAGAAGAGCTTCTGAAAGCACCAGTGAGCTCAACGGGAAGGAAACTTGCTCCTTTGATGGGAAAACTTTTTATTTTGACCTACAGGCAAACTTGCAGATTTTCTCTGCAGAAAGGAGTCTCTTCCAATATGGGAAAACACTAAAGATCAGGCTGATTCTGGACCTCTGACACATATGGTAGTGTCTACTAAAGCCAACCGGGGGGTTGCCTATCGCAAGCCTGAAAAACTGAGGCTCATTAACATTATGACATAGGATTGTCAGTATTTTATGGTCCTAGGAATCTGTCTCTTTCATGCTGATGGCTGCTCAGCATCGGTTGTTTCAGTTGCCCCATATTAGTGCCTAAGAGTAAATTTAATATTGGTGGGAACTACCAACCCCACATTTGAAACCCTTTGTCTCCTTCACTTGTGCAATGGAGTAGAAGCATGCTTTCTCACCCTGACCTCCTATTAACCTGAAATCTATCCTAGGCCAATTAAAGGCTTTCACTCCCCTTGCCTGCTTCCATGCTCAGCATTCTGGGGGTACCAGAGAGGATTTGCAAACAGGCTGAGACACCACCACTGCAGAACAGATGGCAACCATCCCACCTAGGGCAAGACACCAAACAACATCCGCTGGATTCTCACATGAGCATCCAGCTCCTGGCACCACCTGTGCCTCTGCAGCGGCACTCCAAATCTCTCCTGTGTTGTGGGAACCCATCACTCATCATGAAGAAAGAGATGTTATTATAGCTTTCCATCTGTCAGTACAAAGCAAAATGTAACTTTGTATTGGGCTCTCCACTCTGCACTCAGGCATGGAAGATTTAGAGCTTGCTGCTCTGGGCTTGAAATGGGAAATGGGAGTGGAACTGCTGAGTCATGAGAACAGGGGCCAGTATCGCCAGCCGTTTCTCCCTGGGGAAACCCACTAATCCCCCTGGATGCACCTGGGTGCGATGATTCCTCGGGATCACTGACACAATCTCAGGCTGTTGGAGGTGCGTTGATCTGGTTGGCAGTGGAGGACAGAATGGATATAATGGAGGTGATTTTTAAGGTGATCATTGCTATGGGTGGGTGAAGATATAACTGTATTAAATAAGCAGCCATTAGAACTTAAAACTGAGCAGCTCAGGCGCCCGCTCCTGCCCTCTGAAAGGAGGATGGTAACACTGCCACATGCATCTAACACAGGTGAGTCGGAGTGTAATGAATTCACAGGGTGTAATAAACCTGGTGGAAACCGGCTGAAAATAGACTTGTGGTAATAATGCATCCTCTTGCAACACAGGGCACTCAAGGACATTGTCCTCATCAAAATGATGTTATGTATGGTGGAAGAAAACAGGAGAGCATAAATGCAGGGACCACATAAACAGCCACGGCCAAGTCCTGGACAAGAGCATCCTATTAAAGACAATGATGCTGAACCCTTGAAAACAATGTAAATTAAGCAAAACTGCTAGGCCGAGATTGCCAAGAAAGCTTCTGGTCATTAACTGCATTGTACAATTGGAACGGAGAGGAAAAGGGTCAGCATAAAGACCTATTTCCCTATCATTTCATCACATCACTCTTCACACAAGCACCCTGCTGACCAGCCTTCTCCCAGAACTTCTCTAACCAGTGATTAGCACCATGCTGTTTCTTACTGTGAATTCGAACAAGAGTAGCACAAAGCTATCAGCAGGGACTTCAGTGATCAGAAATCGCTCAGCCAATTTTCACTATCATTTTTCTACGTCAAACAAATGCCTATTGTCACCGGGCCTGCTCCTGTGGCATGTTGAGAGCTTCTGCAAATTGCAGAGACCCCTGTCTCGGATTTTAAATCCCTAAAATGTTAGCTCTCACCTTATAGACTAACAGATGAGCAAAGGGAGCCAGGAGCCGCTGGTGGTAATTCTGGCTATTGATGTGCAGTATCCTGGGTACCCTGTCCCTGCCTCAACCTTACCTGCCTGCAGAACAGAGATGGAAAATAGCAGTATCTCCTGCCATGAGGCAAAGGGAACCTAAGTTGTTTTTAAGATGCAAAGTGCTAATTGCTAGTATTCAGACTGCAGGTCTTGGAATTAGAAACAGTAAAACTATGAAAGCTACTGCTGCAGTCACCACATACAACAGGCCTGCAATAGACTTAGACATTAAGGAAAAAAGGGGTGAGATTTTATTCAGCTGCTTCATAGAAAGGTTTCACTTCACCTGCAGAACAAAAGCTGTGGCCCTACCGACACATCTTCTCCTAGAACAGAAACCTCTGCCTGCAGAGAACCCCTGTTCCACCCTGGGGTGAAGCCATGAACCTGGACTTTGGAGATCACAATCAGCTGCGATGGGCATGTCACACACTGATGCCATGACATCAGTCAGCAATATGACTCTGGTGGAAGTGGAAAGTGAAGGAGCAGATGGGCTATGAAGTGTATAACTCTATTTAATGTCATTAATGCTATTTGATAATTAGCAGAGGTGTTATGGGCAAATATAGGATGTGCTTTAGAGCCTCCTCCAGACTGCAGATTCCTTTTCAACACCACATATATTACATTTCTTTCTTAAAGCAGCCGCTGTAGGGGCCAGGGCATTGTGTAACGAGAAGAATGGTCAAACACAATTTTAAAGTGTCTAGTAAGGCAGAGTGCAATACTTACATATATCAGAACAAGCAATGTGCCAAAGTGCCTGATGATAAGGAAGAAATGTATCCTCGATCAAGAAAAACCAGTTTAATGTGTACACTGGGAGCAGAGTATTACACAGATACTGCTTTCTCCTGGCCATGTGAATTCAAGGAACCCCTGCTGGTAACTGAGATTCCTTGCAGACAATCAGACCAGAAGCAAAACGTTATAAATTCTTAAGGTACTGTACGATGTGAGATACATCCTCACATTTTATACAAAACCAAGAAGGGAAAGATACCATGTAAGCATCTGAACTCCCATACAACAAATGCCATTTCAAGCATCATTTATTATGCTGCCTTTCACAGACTTTTACAATCCTCAATATGGTTAGCAATTCCAGCTGACTCGTAAAGCGCTTTTAAAATTCATCACTGAAAAGAATGTTTATCTCTGTATTTTCTCCAGTTCGGGAGTAAAATTAGACTCTTAAAACCTGGGGATGGTGTGTCTTTAATTTTGTTTAGAACAGAAAATAACTGTGATATGAAAGGTTTAATGAGGTTAGAAATCTAAAAGGAAATGGAGTGGGAATAGATTATCAAGAGAAATAAAGCCAACCGCTGGAGAGTACACTAATATTAAATATTAGGTTTCTAAACCAAATATATATAATCCATTTAGGGACTTAATGGTGGTTCTCAGAAGCACATTTATCTACAGCTTATGGTTCAACAACCAATATTATAACTCCATTTGTCATTGTTAGGCGAGGGGAATGGATGTCAGGGAGGCGAGGGTCAGCAGATGAGGAGGAGCTCAGAGGAGCCTCAGCTACCGTAGGTTACTGACAGCACTTGGAGGGGAAGAGCTCACCTGCAGATTGCTGGCTCCATGCTCAAGATGTGCTGGCTGCCTCAAAAACATCTCCTTACAAAAATACTCCTTGTTTTGTTTTCCTCACGAAGAACCAAGGCAGCACACTAAAGCAGGGATTTGCCTTAAATTAGGCTTTATACCCATTTTTCATTCAGCGAGATACTTACACGTGTGCCTAACTAAATGTGGGATTATGCACTTGATTAAAATTAGTGACATGCTTAAACTACTTGATGAATTGGGTCATTAGATACCTAAGTCAATACGAGATAAGGAGCTCTGGAAATCAAGACAAATGGAAAACTCAAAAATGGATTTTGGTTCTTAGCTTTTGGCACCTACATTAACAAGTTTACAGGATAGGCAAAGATTTAACTCAACCTCTTGATATTAACACCTAAAGTGAAATCCTTGCTTGGGAAACACCCACTCTGCTTGGGCAGTGAGATGACGAGCTGTGGGACAGCTCTGCTCCCTGCAACTCCACTCATCTTCAAGTAGCCCCTGACGCTGTGGAAAAAACTTCCACCACTAAGAGAAAGAGACCAAGAGATGGAATATTTAGGGAAAAAGTATGGGAAGATGTATGGGTTTTCACAGTTCTATTTTAGAAAAAGCCAAAAGAGCCCTGTGTTCTATTACTACCAGCTACCCAGCAATACGAAGGGAAAGCTGCTGCATTAACGATGATTCCGTCTCACCCAGTTAAACCCTCTGTACCACCATCAGAACAGGCTGAGATTTATAGGCAGAGGTGATCTTTTTAATTACACTAACCAGTTGGATAACAAATGCCAAGTGCTCCAGTCCCTCCTGAAGAAGCCTCTGCAGTGGCCTTTTGTAAGGGCTGTGTGCCAGAAAGCTTCTTTCTGCTTTTGCCCCAGTTCCGTCTGCTGGGAAGCACCCTCCTTCCCTTCGCATCCTGCCTTGCTGCATCCCCTCAATGAAGAAGGAGGCTGACGTTCCATTTCACACTTGGGATCACTGTGTTATTTTGGTTATTCATTGTGTTTCCCCTGTCTTTTCCTTTCTGAAAGGACGCCTGCTGTCAGGGACCCACCACTTCCAAGCGAGCGCTCAGCCTGCCAGTTCCAGGCTTCTGGATGCAGCCAGCAGCTCGCTGAGGACTCCCAGGCGTGCTCCCTTTCTGGTTTTGTGGAGGGGAGGGAAGCTGAGCTGGGAGGATGACACAGTAGGAAACAGAAGTGTGCTCCTTTCTCTTGAAAGGCTCCAAATCTGCTCCCTCTCCAGCCCCAAGAGTAATTCTTGGGCCAGTTCTCGGTTGACTGAAATCTTGAAATGTCACCAAGAACCGGAGCAAGCCAATGCAACGTGCTTGTTTGAAGTGGTCAAAATGAAGTAAAACATACTCCACTACAAATAACGCCTGGCTACTTCCAGCACAAATGCTTTTTGCTGTCAATGAAATTGTGAGGAAACTCAGGGACTTCAGTTAGCACCATATGTTGGCTATCACTCTACTCCTAGGCTGGGTATTAGTAGGTTTTTACTACTAACACCATCAGTAAGAGCAACTGAATTAGCTGTAAGAGTCACAAATCCATCCCCTGAGTGGTATGACCAAATTCTTTCACATAATTTGCCTGAGTGACAGAAAAATATGTTGCGAGTGTAAAACAAGTCTGGAGACTTAAAATGCTTTTAATTCTGACAAAAAATATAATGAAGAACTTCTCCTTGACTTCAGAGAGCTTTGAATCAAGACCTCACTTCAGAAAAGTGCTTACTTTTGATGTTTAACTTCAGCTGAAATCAGTTTTGCTGAATGAAACCTTCAAACTTCTTTTTTAACAGCAAACTCAAAGAAGCCGTTTTTCCACACGACGTGTCATTAAACTATGGAATTCGCTACCACAGGATGTTGCAGAGGCCAAAAATATAAATGAGTTCAAAAAAAAGATTAGACAAATTCACGGGGGATAAGTCCACCAGTGGCAATTAAACACAATGCTCTGGATACGACCTCTGGCTCAGGAAGTTCCTAAAGTGCCGATTGCCAGACGCAGCGAGGATAAGAGCAGGGAAAGGTTCACGCTTTACAATCCTGTTTCTTATATTCCTTCCTGAGCATCTCCTGTTGACCGCTGCTGGAGCAGGGATTTCTGTGCTAGACAAACTGTCCCCATATGGCAATTCCTCTGATCTTCACATTTGGATCTGAACTAAAACTTCTTGCAAGGCAGGGTATTTGGTAACATGCAGAATGCTATTTTCTCACATCCTGAAAAGTTTTCCATGATTCTCAATAAAAACCAAGCTCTACTCATCACTTCATCCCTTCACCTCACACTTCTTACCCCCTCCCTATCCTCCCTTAAAAAGGAGATCCAAAGAAGATACTAAACATGACAGAATATATTGTTTATTCCTATTGGTGTCACGCAGCTGTACTATTACTGGTTTTATTCCTTCGATCAAACCCTGGCAAAACAGCTGAGCATATTCAGCAGTTCCTTGACTCGTGATTCCTTTCAGTAATTTAAACAACGCTGTGTCCAAATGTCTTGCAAAAGTAGAATTATTACAGCATTTTATGCAGGAGGAGTTTGCTTCAATGAGGTGCAGACATACAGGGATATAACTCTGAGGACTAGAGCTCCTTCTCAGACTTATTTACAGTGCAATTCTTAAGTCTTATGATTGTTGGTGCTTTTCGGGAAGCCCATTTCTAAGTGTAATTCTGTGAGAATCTTGGTGTTCGATGAAACAGAAAATGATAAATTTCTAGCACTGCGAAGCTTAAAAATGTGATCTAAATGCATTCCCTCATCCTCCAAGGATGAGGCAGAGGTAAGGCAGAGAAAAAGACCTCATTTAAAAACCAAGACCACCTCCTTAAAAACAAAACATTTTCTGAGACTCATGATATTTGATGATGTGGCTTGAATCTCTTTACTAGACACAACCGAGTCCTAAATTGCAAGCCCCCAGGTGTAGCTTAAATTTCCTATTCTGTGAGCCACAAAGCAGCAGCAGTTCTTCAGTCTTGTATCTCAGTCAGAGAGCATGACACAGATTTGGAATTAACCTGTACGAGCCTGTCACGAGATGTAACGAAAAAGTCACGAACCAAAATCCTTGGCTAACCATTAGCCAGAGACATCTAATTCATAAAAGCCAAATTCACAAGAACATCCCATCTATGTACAGATTTACAGTGGTTTAAAAAACAGTTTTGCTAATGTGTGGTAGAATTTACATCAGTCGTTTCAAATTCAATGTGATTTAAGCTTAGTCAAATTTAAAGTAAGATCAAGATAAATCTATTTAATCCTGGTTTAAAAAGAAAGAAGAATGCCCGTGCTGAGTTTCACGTAGTTGAAGCTCAATGATTTAAATCATGTCCTTAGTTACTGACTGGTACTACTGTGAATACAAACCATACCTAGGTCAGGACTGGTTTACTTCTTAGCACTTGTAAAAGCAATTCTTAGAAAAGACTTTTAAGAAACTGTTTGTGCTTTTCTTGTTAACTCGTGCTGTACAAGGGCCTTCCAAAATATTTTAACAATATGTGTATAGACCTACTGAGATTTTATCCACTGTATTTGTAACACAAGGAACTTCAGCAGCAGAAAGCCTAAACAGCAGAAGTAAAAATATTTTCTTCTTCCAGGCCTTCCATGTCATGATCCTTCGCGGATGTGAAATTTCATGGATTCCGTAATTCCTTCAGACCCTGCTGACAATGCACGACCAGACGCCTAGCAGAAAACCACCAAGATTTCAGGAACCCCCTAACTTCCCCGGTCAGCCTTTAGGTTTTTAAAGCACAGAAAAGTACATCAGCCTCTCCTTTCCTTTCTGAAGCTACTACCTACAGACAACACAAACACTTGTTTCTTTCGGTTTCTGTTAGTCATAAGTTTTGCAAAATTAAAGAAAAGGCATGAGCAGGGCTTGAGTGTTGGAGCCAGTTTGAAGCCGGGCATCGAGATGAATGCTAACACAGCATCGAGTTCCACACCATCAGCACGTTCTTTAAGTAGATCTACGTTACTTTTCAGTGCCATTTTATTCCATTTGTTGCACCAGACTTGGTTGTTTTCAAGTCAGACACCAGCAACCATTTGGTTAACAGAACATCTCCTTAATTTCAATCAGAGCTATGCTAATGTAGCTCCAGCCATTTTAATTTCTGTTGTCTTCCCCTAATTTGCTTTTTGTGTTTTAGTCCCATAAGAAGTCCATAAGTGACAGTGTTACCACTTCTTCTCATCCCCATCAGTTGGCAACATACTGGAAACTGTGCTAAGTTGCCCACCCTGAGCTCAAAGCATCTGAATTCAGTGTGGTGACCCCAGCAAAATCCAAGCAAGGATTGGTCCCCACTTCCAAACTTTTCCCTCTGGTCTACTCTTTCTTCTTATCCTGCCCCGTCATACTTTTCTCCTACTTATTTGGAGGCAATGGGGAGGCAGGAAGAGGGTTCTTTGGTGATTTTTAGGGAAGGCTTTGTTTCCAACCCATGGCAGCTTCTACTAGGAGGGAAACAAAGAGAATGAGCAGATCCGGTTGTAGTGACGTAAAGCCTAAGAGATATTCAGGGTCACCAGCTATCTTATACAGACAACATCTGGCAAACCCATCCAGCAGCAATATGGATACCAGCCCTGGGAAATACTGGTACACATAGCCCGGAAAAAAATTCAGAATTATGGGTTTTATTTAAATAAAGTCCTTTTTTGTCAAGAATAAAAAAGTGACATATCCACAAACAGCAGCGGAGACTTGCCGGCGCAGGCAGTGATAGATGAGGACTTTTGCTCACTCTCAGATGCATGCAAGAGAATAGTTTTTTTGTGTTAAGAGTTCATTACAGCTTCAGCCCTCCTACTGCACTGTTTCCTCTGAAATCAGGGGCAAGATTAAATCTGTTGTAGCAGAGCGCTCCGTAATGGCTCTGACAGACGTTGTTTTTCCTCGGCCTCACATCTGGGAGTTAACCAGCAGAGTGCTTGAAACCAACCAGGTCAGCTCTTTAGTTGAGTTTCGTGTCTAATCAGCCAGGAAGGCTGAGGCCTCAGGTCACACATGGAAATCACTAGAGCTATTTAAGTCGCCAGAGGTTATTAATAAATCTCCCACTATTTCCTTAAGTAAATAATTGGAGGCCCATCTTTCAAACAAGTTATGTCTGGCCATGTTATGGTACCAATTTTATCCTTCCTTTTTTCCCCCTCACCAAGCAGGAAGAACAAATCTCTGGTGACAACAATGGCAAAACTGTGAATTATAAACATCCATGTGTCTCTCATTTGAATGCCTCCTCGAGTTTCCTTGACAGCTGGGGGAGAGAGAGACTCTTTAAGTCTTTCCACCAGAGCCTTAGCCACCGAAACTGCTCTTGCACCAGCAAGAGACGTTGGGGAAAGCGACTGAGCGCTGACTGCCGTGTGAAATACGAGCACGCTCTCTCCATGAGGAGCTGTTAGGTAGCTGGTTCAGGTCCTTCTGGGCTGCCACGAGGGAAACGAGGGGAAAAGCCTGACCATGAAACACAGCCCGAGACAGGACTTGCGGGGGTTTCTGGAAAGGAAGAAAGGTGCTGAGGGAGATGGGGTTCGCGATGCTGCATCCTCCCTTCAAGTCACTCCATAGGCACAAGGCTTAACTGAGTGCAGGGAACTGCATCCAGGCCTGACACACACAGGTCCTGTGAGACCTGCAACCACTTGTCCCAAGGCCAAATTCACCCACAGCCGCAAACAACGAACCCTGGCTTACCAGAGACCCCAGTCTTTCCTGCATATGTTACTCTTTCAACTTCGGAAATAACAGACCACTTTGTTTTCACTGTCACTGCACTAACTAAAGCAGACAGGCATGTGCTTAGACATGGAGAAATTAATTCCAGCCCTGGCCATTGCTCATTGCCAGAACTGCATTGAAGCATCAATCCTCCACTGGTGCAACCAGCCAGGTGAGCACCCAAGGGGCTGTGCTGCCTCCAGTTGTCACACCTCACAGCAGGACATTCCATATCCCTCCTGCTCACCCTGACTCATGCACATTCAACCAGAGGTAGCTCCTGCTTGCCCCTCCTGCCCCTGAGTACACCAACCCACTGCACCAAGCTCCTCGCAGGACTCAGAGATATTTATGGCAGCTGCGATAACCCCAACACATCTTCTAGCTGCCACATCACCTCCACCGTGGCACTGAGTTACGAGTTGTCTTTGTTTGAACTTCCTTCAAGATGATGCAGAGCCTCAGACATTAGGAATACAGAATGGGTGCTTTAAACGAAGCAAAAGTCTACATGCTGACATATATCTTCTGAATATACGTGTATACAGATGTATCTGTTCCTTTACAACAAATAAACTAAACCTTGCCTCTAAACAAAGAACACCGGCTCCATCCTTCAAATCACATCAGCAAACCAGCAGGTTAATAAGCACTGCAACCCTCACACATATGGAAATATTTGTAATTTGCATTACAGACTTTTGTTGACATTTTTCAGAAAATGGAGGATCTGCTCCCTCATGTGACAACAGTGACTTTTATTTGTGATCTACTAAATTTTCATACTTGAATCATGGCTTTTTCCCTTCCTTTACCTCACTCTCACAAAGATTAATGCCTTGAACCCAAAAACCAGTCTTTCAGGAGGATTCTCCTCACACGATCATCGCTTTGCGGCATTTCTAACAGGGTCTATCGACTTAATTAACTACAACTTTAGGTCTGAATCTCCCAATGGAGAGAGCAAGTTTGAGCTGTACTACGTGTCTTTCAAGCAAGCCATACTGAGGTATCATCCTCCCATGCCTGCAAATAGGTGAAGGAATAACACAGCCCTCCCTCTTTGGGGCGTGCTCAGGAGATGCAGCCACGCTGGACCTGAGGAGTCCCCAGGCAGGCTGATGGGTATCTCAGGCCACCACCAGCAGAGCTTTGTTCAGAAGGTGACATACTGAGCCCGTCTGCATAGAGGAGGATGGGGAGAGGTGGAGGCAGTGCAGCTCCCTGGCACCCAGCTGTCGCCCAGGCATCACTGATGTGGGCACTGCAGGGAGCTGCTTGCCAATCCTTCTGGCAGAAGAAAAATTGCTACAGATGGCAACTGCCAGCAGGGAACGAACAGCAAAAACAGAGGAATTCATGACAGAAATTATGGAGAGGAAGAGAAAAAAGCATTTCCAATGTACTCGTTTCATCTTTCCAGTTAAAGGAAAACCTGTTATCAAGAGCCCAAATGAACAGCTCCACTAATACTGAGGGTGGAAATCACTGTAGGGCCATCAGTGCCAGTGGAACTCCTTCAATTAAAAACTGCAGAGTGCTCACGGACAGTACACACGCACATAATGCGTGCATTTGCTTGTAAAGACTCGGGTGCACTAAATGAGCGACATTATTTATGCTCATACATATTTTTGTGGCTGTAGCTCAAGAACTAGGCTGAAGCCACGCAAAATCTGTAGAACTTGCACATCTTTCTGTGTGACAGAAGGTGCCAGATGAAGGTATTTGCTGTCCTATTCACTTTAGAGAGCAAAAGAAAGGAGTGGGAAAGGAAAAAGAAGAAGAAAAAAATGCAGCAAGCAGGAACACTTAAAATGAGTTACTATGTCTGGTCACTCAATCCTTTAAGCCCTGCCAACACTTTTCTGTGATTAGTTAGTAAATCTGACAAGGCCTGCGTTTGTTCACAGCTTATTGACAGAACTGTATTGATAAAGCAATATCCAAGCCTGGGGAAAGAAAGCCCACAATCTCATTTTACTTTCTCAAGTCTTTATTGCACGAAGGTGTTTTTCCTGGATGAATTCATTTTCCTGAAACTAAAGTTTGAATTTTCTGAGAGTGCAGCTCTTCTATTATTGCTTAATAATTATTTATCAACCAGGCAGACATTAAACCCGGGAGAGGAAAAACATGTCGCATAAATTTTCTTGTGCAGATTTCTGACCTGATGATGCAGGGACATTTGTTGGGAGTTCATTAGAGACAGAACAATGGTAGCTGTGGGGGTTGTAATTTTTCCATGCCCCAGAGACACCCTGTGCTTTCTGGTTCCCCATGCCCCATTCATTCCAAGCTTCTTCCTAGAACCCGCCTGCATGTCCCCTGGAGGTTTGTGTCATGGCCATCGTGTCCTGGATGAGACTGCTGACGGGGTCCCTTGAGGACCCATTAGGGCTACTCATAAATTAGCCAGATGGGCTTTGCCTTGACCGAGCTGCAGCGGGTTGGGTCTGGAGGGGAACCCAAGGCTCCCACACCATACAGAGGGAACTAACTGAGTTCTCAAAGATTAGGAACACTGCAATATGAAACAGTAGGAAGGGACAGGATTAAACACAGAGATAATTTCATGCTAAAACCATACAATTACTGAAGCCTAATTGCAGATTTCACATCCAGTTGAATTTTACGAGCTTGACAAATCCAGAGTGTCAATAAAGAAGTGGCAGTGTGGGACTGTTCAATGACTTTAAACCAAAATCAGGGGAAATGGGTTCAGTAACAACTTCAGGGTATAGACACCAGGAGTGAGCAAGCAATGGTGCAACAGCTTTGCTCCAAGAGGCTGAAGAAAGTGCCAAACACTTCTTACTATGTGCTCCCGCTTGAGATTGCACAGTTTAAAAAGATCTAATGGCTACTGCTGAAACTGGTAGTTGACAGAAACTTGAAAAAACCTATTTATTGGTGTTTCGTTCACTGTTTCTTCTTCTCTTTGCTGCGAGTAGTGGAAATTGGCAGATATAAGCCAGTGAAGAAGTGGAATATCACCAAAACACGGAGTTATAGGGAAAATCTCTTTATCTTTTAAGTTAAACCATCATCAGGTATCAATGAATTGCATCACAAAAGCCTATCTTGGCTTCTCTGGCATTACAAAACTAGAGAGTCCGCTGGGCTCTTCTGCAATCGCTATTGATTATGGCTTTAGAACAAAAAAAGTCCTCCTCACAGCAATAAAAATCACTTGTTCTAAAGACAAAATAAAGCATTTTTCCAAAAACGGGCTGAACAAAGGTACACACATCTCTTTAAAGGCCATTTTCACTACTGTAGGCATGCATGTATTAAGTCTAAAATTTACGAAGTAAAGGGTAAGTGGGAAACTTATAACTAGCTGAAAAATCGTCTGTGCTAGGAAGAGGCTAATAAAATCTATATACTTCAAGGGGTGACATGTTTATTACTAACAATCTATAACAACACTGTCCCTTTATTACACAATACTTATAAAAAATAAAATATAATTCTTTTGCCATAGAGGAAAAGATGTCTCATGGGAGGGTAGGTGATGTCAAGGAGGCTGATCACAGAACTTGGACCCAGGGAATCTCTAGGTCCCAGCATCACATTCGTGAGGCTGCATTCTTTGCCTGGCAGGGTGCATGGTGTAGTGGATTAATAAGGAAAGTAATAAGAACCTAGAGATGTTACATGTGTTTTGAAAGGATTAGTTCACGTACTGTTGACTTTCTGAAGAAATGGAGGCATTACTACAGCTGTACTCCCTCAGGCTTATGCAACTCCAACTTAACAGTGAAACTGGAGAAAGGAGCCACCTCTTAAGTGTGGGTTCACAGAACCGATTTGAGGTGCTCACAGTGAGTGCTGCGACGTGGCAGCACAGCTCAGCACAGCTCTCCCTCCCCAGAGGCTGACTGCTGGGCATTGCTGACACTGCCCGAGGAGAAGCCACACTCAGACAGTGTCTTTCAGATGGTGGTCATGGCATGCTGGAGACATGACTCAGACATGTAGGTTCTTGCTAGCTTCCTTATTAATATGACACTGGTGAGATGCCACAGCTCTTGCTTAAGCCAAGTGGGGTTGCAAGTCTCACAATTCTTATTTTGACTGTAAACAAAGAGCCCGGCCCTCTGTGGTAAGGATCAGGGGATGACTTATTGTTAGAGCTCAGTGTTGGAAATTATTGCTGTGGCAACACTTTGTTCTGCATCAAATGCCATTTCATAACGTAATCATCTCAACCCCACCTCAAACATGGAAGATGCTCCATGCAGGAGAGCTTTTAACAGTTTGTCAAATGATATTTTACAACTGAGTTACCTCCAGTGTAGTCTGTGTTTCACGCACTGCTGAGTTGGACCGAAGGAAAAAGAAAGAAGAGAAATTAAGCTGGTATGTAAACAGCCTGTAGCAGTACAGTGGCACTTGAATCAGTGCAAGTCTTCTCCACTGCAGCCATTTCTGAGCAATATAAATCTAATTTCCTCACTGGAGCTTTTCAAAATACCCCCAGATTTGGAATTGTGAGACAGTCTGTTCCTGAAAGAATTTACCATTATGGTACAGGACGCAATGTTCTTGCTTTTCAGAAAGTTCCAAGAATGCAGATTCTTGGAAGTGGAAAGTCTGGTTTTGTCAAAGATTTGCCACACGGATCTGGACACAAATCTCAGAATCACAATTTCTTAAGAAAAAGAAAAGCAAAGTAATTCTGTGTCCCTGAATTTCAGTATATGTTTCTTGAAACCTCTCTGGCCCAGCTTCCCAAGGCGGTGAGCATCTGCAAACCCTCCTAGGGTCACAGCAGCATTGAGTGCTCAACAACTCTTGCACTGGGTATTTCAAGGGACAGTTCTTGAAAATCAGTCTCTGTACTTCACTTGCATCATCTGTTTCATGGCGATGCTCACATAGCTCGCATCAGACATATGAGTTTGCTACATTATTAATACCTAACAAACACTTTGCAAGTGCAGGTTGGAAGAAGCTCTGTGCTTTAAACACCTTCAGCTGCTGAGTATTGTCATGTGAATATTGCAATGCTTCCACTGCTTCCAGCAGAAGCAAAACCATCCCTGCAGGTGATGATCTACTCTACAGCCATAAATCCCTCTCTAATCCGTGGCCCTATGCACAGTTTGGGGGAGTGACAGCTAAGGTGGAATGTCTATTTGAAGTGCAAAGATGATGGGGGTAAGACAGGACAGTTTAGGCTCTGTTATCTTATGCGTAATTATGTTCAGGCCACCCAATGCTGTTCTGGCTGCACAGGAGAATGTAACAGGAGCACAAATACAATTTCAGTTGTATGTTATCTCACAGGGCCACAGTAGGTATGAATGACCTTTAGTTTAAGTGAGAACTGGGCTTTGCATGCAAAAGAGCTGTCTGTTTGACCGTGAGAGCTATTAGGCTCTGGAATGATTTCCTAAGGGGGGCTGACGAAGCTGTCATTCGGTCACTTAAGGCTGAATTGGACAAGAACTGGGAAATACATTTAAATAGAAAATACTATCTTGTCAGCAGGATGGATGAAGTGACCTAACACATGTTCTCCAACTCTAATTTCTATGATTACCTGCAGGTTAGACCTTATGTATGCTGAGAAGGGTCTACCAAGAAAGCTTTTGCAGAAGATGGAGATCCAGCATCTGCTGACCAGAGAATACCAGTTTCCTAAAATCCAAACAAGTTGAGCCAACGACAGGATTTCTTGTTGATAAAAACTGTATCTATGCTGGTGCTTGGTCTTTTATTTTTGTTCGGTTTAAATCCCGGTCTTTCTCTACACTGCTTGTTGATGTAACTGTGCAATCCTAAAACTTGAGTGATTTAATCTCCAACCAGGCTGTATCTACACCAGACCAAATAGACATGGGCAATGCACCCACGCTAGCGGAAACCAGACCTAATCATGAAATGTGCCAGGTCACTGTCATTATATGCACAACTACAAGCTCTGGTTATAACAATAAATATTCACTAATCAGTAACATGATTACCCAAAAGCCAGGAGGGGGAGGGCTGCAGAGGGGAGGAACGTGCCCCTTTTATTTTCACAGTTTCTCTGAAGCCATGACTTAGCTTTGCAGAGCGTTTTCCTACCACATGTGCTGCTCTAGAACTAAGCAGGAGACGGATGCTGAAGAGAGCCATTTTCATCACCCCTGAAGAGATTTGTAAAACAAGAGAGAGGGGGTTTTATTCCCCTCTCTCTGAAAGAGGCATTGGCTCCTTTCCACTTCCAATTTCACCATGGCTGCACACGACTAAACATCCATTTTGACACTAATGTGGAGTGGTGCTCTCTACTAGGCTGGGTCAGCCAGCTCTCCTGCCTGACTGGCCAAGTGATTGTAAAATCATTAATGGTATATTTTACACCCCATATTTCTTAAAAAACACAATTACCAGGGAAATTATTCTTCTTTTACTCCAGGATTTTTTCCTTTATTTTTTTTCCCAGAGACACATGTGCTCACTCTCTCATAACAGTCAAAATGAGGTCAGAAACTTGAACATATGTGGCTGTGTGTGCTTTCTCCTCCAACCAGAAATGACAAAGCAGAGTTTGGCAAGGCAATAAAGGAATGGCCACAAATCAGCCAGGATTATCTGACTTCCTTTAAGAAAGCCATAAATTGTTTACAGCAGCATTGGTCTTTAATGGCAGAATGGGGGGTGATGGAGGGGAAAGCTTTAATCTAACAATTTCAACACGTTGCCAAAGTCCTTTCCTGTAGTTTACAATAAAAGAACCTCCAAAGCATCTAACTTATGTTGGCCGGACTTTTTATTTTCAGGGAAGAGATCCTTCCCATGCTCCCTTCTCCTTCAATACAGAAATAGACTGGAGTCTAATGAGGTTAAGTTTTAAAGCACTAAGCTTTTGACGAAAATGCTTGCAAAGATTTTAGCACTAGGAAACATCTAGAGAAACTGGACAGAGCCTGGGATAATACACAGCAGACTCCTCCAAGCTTAATGCACTGGGAATTGGAAGTGCATTAGGATTTTGGCTGCAGCTGGGCTTTTTACGGCCACTGGATTCTCGGCACCACTGCTGCTAATAATACATAGGTGAGGGGACATGGAGACAGGCAGTTTGCTGTGATTGCTACTCACCCTACACTGCAAAACAGTTCCAAACAGGAAAAGGCAGCAGTTAAACAAACCGCTCTGGAAACAGAGCCAATCTGCACAATTCATATATATGAATTTCCAACACTGAACCCTCCTTCCCCCTCCAGTGCAATTCTACATTCAAAGCTGCTTGGTTTTATCCTTTTGTTCTTGCTTATCCTAGAGGGCAATTGTGAAATTCAGAACCATCACTGGAATTCGGACAGTGAATATTTGTGAAGTTTGAGGGCACCCATAGTGAGATGTTTAGAGATAGGGTTCATGCCTCCTGTGTCTCTTTGTATATTTTGCCCTTCAGGGCCACTTCCCAGATGGCACTGTGTAGTGCAACACGAATCTAACACAAACGGTGCAAGTATCTCCACTGCCTGGGATGGAAATCCCCAAAACCCCTTTCCTGTAGCTCCTCTGAATTTTGGGATCATCCCTGCTGCTGCGCTGTACTTCTTTGGTCACACACCACTTTTGGCAAACACATTTCTACTGCAGGAATGATGTAAATAAATACAGCACAGCTCACATGGTTTGAAGAGTTTGTCAACAGAAAATATTCATTCCAGACTACTGGCTTCTGAGAACTGGAATGTTTCCAAATCTATTTATCTCATCACTTTATAGAAGCTCTTTCCTCCCTCCTCTTCATATTTCAGAAATCTATTTGCCTCCCATTATAAAAATAAATACAAGTGCTCTCCCTCCCCAATGCCCAAACAGTAATTAGTTATCATGATTATTATTTATGTTGTGGCAGTGCCTTGGAGCCCCAGACACAGGCTGGGACCTGATATGGTTATATGTTTATAATCCCTCCTCTACATGCTACTTAACAGCATATTGCTGGAAAGGCAGTAAAAGCAGATTCTTCAAGTATCACAAAGGAGACTGCCAGCCAAGTTTCCCCAAAGCTTTGGATAAAAATCCCAGGAAGATGAGTGGTTCCCCATGCTGCAAACTCCAGCAGGAGACGGTCATCCTAGCTGAAGTTTTTGTTTGGCTGAAAACAAACTCACAAGGCTGAAGTACAAAAAGGCAAACGTACGGTGTTTCAAGGGCAAGAAAGAAACCTTGAAAAGCTTTTCTTTAATAATTAAGGCTGAAAAATAACTTGTATTTTCCCACGCACTGATGAGAAACTTATAGGAAGGAAACACAGGAAGATCCGAGCGGCACAGCGGCATAGGATGGAGTACTTTTATGGGTAATTGCCACGTAAATCTCTTATTTTGTTTCTGCTGCCTAGATATTATTGAGTAAAACTAATTAGAAATGCAACAGATAAACGTACTCAGAATTCCTCATATCCTCTGAGTGATTCCAATACCACCCATCGGGGGCTCTACATTTGCTGGGTAGGCAAATGATTTTCTCATAAAAAGCTGGACGACTGTTATCATGGCTCATATTCTCCTTTAACCTATACTCTCTCTGCTCCTCCTTCTCCAAAGTGAAATACAACACCCGCCAGTGTTGTAATGATTCCTTAACTAGAGATGCAAGGCAAAAGCAAAGCGATTCCCCCAAACTCACAGCACAAAGGCAAGATGAACGCAGCTAGTTAGCCCTGGCTCTAATTAAGGCAGTTTGCTTTCCTGCCAGGTGTGGTCCCATTTCTCACTCACTGGTTTCCCTCCCCAACAATTTATTCTTCAAAAGCAGAAGCAAACGATGGAAACAGAACAAATAATGAAGCAAATCAGTGTTGCTTTCTTTTTCCCTTGCTGCTCAGGAACTTTAAAGACGTTTGGGGGGAAAAAAACCAACAAAAACCCCCAACCAAAACAAAAACCTTTCCACTAAGTAATTGAGTCTGCGCTCGTGTATCAGACATTCAATGCTAATTTGGAGTCCTGTCTTATCGCATTACAGACAAACACAAGGCCCCTTACATCAAGTGCAACAAAATAGCTACACTCGGCATTATTAATGAAGTAGATGGATTAATTTCCTATTTATGAGAAGCTAACCAACTGGCTAGCTTGCTGACAGCACTATTAATGATCCTTAATGCCCCACAGGCGGTAATGGGTCCCGCTGGGAGATCTGGGAGCGCTGCAATTTGTATTGAGGATTTAGACATAACACACAAAAAAAAAAAAGCCCTCCTGGGAGCAGGCAGTTGATCAGCGGGCGCCCCAGCGGAACACAGCAGACAAATAATAAATGACAGCCTTGCGATTAAATCAAACCTTCTACTTTAAGTGTTAAAGTGTCTGACTGTCACTAACAATCTAGTGGTTGTTAAAGCCTCCCGGGGCCTCCAGGAACAGACGCAGTGAGCTGGAAGGTAAAAGAGGGGGGGTGAGCGGCCATGGCAGCCGCAGAGCTCTGCTGTCTGCAGAAGGGAAGCTGCACTGAGGCAGGAATTTAGACAAGCACCAAATCCCAGCTCTGCTTTTTGAGGTACCACAGACCTGGGGCACAGGATCCCCAAAAGTATACATGAGCCTTAAAAGAGAAAATTTATCTGGGAATGAAACAGCCTGAAGCTTCCCTAATCCCAGTTCTCCAGCCCTACTAACCTGCTTACAGTGGACCTCATAGCCCAGAGTGAGTGGGACTCCCCGGCATAAGATCATGGCTTGGGTAAATGAACAGTCTTGCCTGCTGCTATCTAGGAATTTCAGTTTCCATTCATATGTCTGTGCATTCAGGATTGAAACCAGAGGGCTCTGTTTCTAGATTCAAAAGGGACAGGTCGAAGTGTGAACAAAAGTCCTGGAGGCAACATGGATTTCATTCACTTAGTCTTCTTGATAAATACTGCCATACACACTCTGTCTTCCTCTAGTTTCCTTGCTGCCCTAGACTGATCACATCCTGGGGCTGGGTGACAGCTTGGAGAAATCCCAAAGCTTTCTCTTCTACAGATCAGTGTTCAGAGATAGAGATGAAACGGGCAAGTAGGTGAGACTAAAATGAGCACTGAAATGGCCCTTTGCCTGTCACCCTCTCTCAAAACACCAAAGCAAGAGCTGAGGCTTAATGAGTTAAGGAGGCACAAGGCCAACATTCTGTTCTGATTGGGATAATCTTCTCCCTCCTTTTTGTCATCCTCTCTCCATGCCATGACCAAGCACACGCTTCTGTCTTCTTGGGTCTTCTCCCACCCTGTTCTAAAAGCCCAGTGCTACAAATAATTAAGGTGAATAATGTGAAATTTTCAAGCAATGTTAACCTATCTTCAAAGAAACATTTAGAAAATCCAGGGGGGGTGGATGTTGTGTA